>NW_026871714.1:0-52938 GCF_028564815.1 Eubalaena glacialis | reverse complement strand
GTGTGCCACAACTACTGAGCCTGCGTTCTAGAGCCTGCGAGCCACAACTACTGAAGCCCGTGTGCCTAGAGCCCGTGCTCCACAACAAGAGAAGCCACCGCAACGAGAAGCCTGCACACAGCAATGAAGAGTAGCCCCCGCTCGCCGCAACTAGAGAAAGCCTGCACACAGCAACAAAGACACGACACAGCCAAAAAATAAAAAATAAAATAACATTTTTAAAAAAGCTTTAAAAAAGTGGTTTAAATGGTAAATGTTATGTATTTTTAATCACGATGGAAAAAATGAATGAAATAATCATCAATGTTACAATGTGGATAAACACTGCAAACATCCTAAGTGAAAGAAGCCACACAGAAAAACCACCCAGATCATGCTCATCTTGTACACTCTAAGTCCAGCAAGGTTTTTAAAGTGAGGAAAAGCCCCAGTGATGGTTCCAAGAAAAGAAAACTGGATTCGAATGGAAAATATATTTCCACAAAGCTGGGGCAGCTGGTGAAAGTTGAAGCAGGTCTGGGGATAGGATTATAATGTGGAAACCATAATTATTCCTCATTTTGGGGTTATGTGCTGGTTCCCTGGGAGAGTGGCCCTCCCACTCTCACAGGGTAAAACAAACTGGAGTATTTTGTGAATGTGGAAAACTTGATACTGCTATTTGAAGTTTTTTATACACTTGAAATTTACTAGAAAATAAAGTACTTATCAAAACAACCATGCCATACCACGCCAGAAATACAGACATCAAACTTTGTTATAGAGGCCAAGCTCTACCCAGATCCAGCTCACCCACAGTGGTGATGCCAATCACCCTTGTAGGAGTCCACATACTACAAGAGGCACCATTGGAAGATTACATTGGGAGCCACTATGTCTTGGGTGCTGTGGATGACCTAGATGTAGTTGAAACAGTGGGATTTCTGAATTCTAGTTTTCCATATTCAACCACCAAAAAACTGTTACAACTAAAAGATGAATTCAGTAAAGCTGCAGGATACAAAAAAAAAAGAAAAATCAATGCACAAAAATCATTTGTGATTCTATACACTGATAATGAACCATCAGAAAAGGAATTTTTTTAAAAAATCCCACTTACAATTGCATCCAAAAAGATAACTAGGAGTAAACTTAACCAAGGACGTGAAGGACCTGCACACTGAAAACTGGAAGACACTGATAAAGGAAACTGAACAGACAAAAATAAATGGAAAGATACCCCGTGCTCATGGGTAAAAAGAATATTTTGAAAATATGCATTCTAAGGTGGGACTTTCCTGGCCGTCCAGGGGTTGGGACTCTGTGCTCCCACTGCAGGGGGCGCAGGTTCGATCCCTGGTTGGGGAACTAAGATCCCGCATCATGCATGCCACATGGTGTGGCCCAAAATTTTTTTCTTAATTTTAAAAAATATGCATTCTAGCCAAATTAATGTACACATTCAACACAATCCCTACCAAAAGTCCAACGACATTTTCCATAGAAACAGAGCAAACAATCTTAAGATGTGTGTGGAACCACAAAGGACCCAGAAGAGCCAAAGCCACCCTGAGGAAGGAGAACGGGCTGGAGGCATCTCGCTCCCTGACTTCACACTTCATTACGAAGCTACAGTCCCAAAAAAGTGTGGAATTGGCACAAAAACAGGCGCACAGACCAGAGGAACAGAGCAGAGAGCCCAGGAATCAACCTACAGGTATGTGATCAGTTAATTCACAAGAAAGGAGCCAAGAACATACACCAGGGAAAGGACAGTCCCCTCAAGAAATGGTGCTGGGAAAACCAGGCTCCACACGCCAAAGAACAACACTGCACTCTGTCTACACCACACACAAAAGCGGCCAAAAACCCAGTTTTCCACATCAAGCCCTTCCTCTCCTGGGTCCTCTGAAGACAGACACCCTCAGCGGTCAGCCATGCACAGGAACATTCTCCCCACATTTCCTCACCTTTTCCCTCAGTGGCGTCACCTCCCAGCAGGTCCTGAGGAGACCAGGCTCCTCTCAGCATGAACTGGACCCCACAGTGTCCCCAAGCTGAAGCCTCAGGGGATCCTGAGGAGACTCGGCCTCTGTTAGTGTGGACTCGACCCCAGCTTGTCCTGAAACCTGGCCGTCAGCGTGGACGCAACCCGCGTGTCCCAGAAGCCAAAGCCCCAGTGGGTCCTGAGGAGACAGGGCTCCTCTCAGCATGAACGTGAACAGCATGATCTGAACAGACATCCCGCCAAAAAAAGATATACAGATGGTAAACATCATACAGAAACAAGCTCAACATCATATACCATTAGGGAGTTACAAATTAAAATCATGAGATATCACAGCACACCTATTAGCACTGCTAAACTCCAAAAATATGAAAATACCAATTGCTAGAGGGTGAGGAACAAAAGGAGCTCTCCCTCATAGCTGGGGGGATGCATGTGCAGCCACTTTGTAAAACAATTTGGCAGTTTTTTCCAAAGCTAAACAAGTCTCACGTTGGGATCCAACAATCATGCTTCCAGTATTCAGGCAACTGCTTTGAAAATCTATGTCCAAATGCAAACAAGGATGCAATTATGCACAGCAGCACTTTCATAATGGCTAAAAACTTGAAGAAATCAGGATATCCTTCAAAAGATGAATGTATAAGCAAATTGGGGTAGATCCATGTCAAGGTGAGTAGAATATGCCACCCCAAAATATGTCTCTCTGGCATAAGGATTATTGGTCTGCTTTAAAAAAAAGGGGGGCTTCCCTGGTGGCTCAGTGGTTAAGAGTCTGCCTGCCAATGCAGGGGACACGGGTTCGAGCCCTGGTCCGGGAAGATCCCACACGCCGCAGAGCAACAAAGCCCATGCTCCACAACTACTGAGCCTGCGCTCTAGAGCCCACGAGCCACAACTACTGACCCCGTGTGCCACAACTACTGAAGCCTGCACACCTAGAGCCTGTGCTCCGCGACAACAAAAGCCACAATGAGAAACCCACGCACTGCAAAGAAAAGTAGCCCCTGCTCGCCACAACCAGAGAAAAGCCTGCACGCAGCAATGAAGACCCAATGCAGCCAAAAATAAAATAATATATTCAATAAAAAATCTCAGAAAACTGAGATTGCTGTTTTATGAAAGACATTTACAATACAGAAGTCGCCATTTATAAGGGTATGTCCCTCTTTGCACCAAAAATAGAAGGATAATTAAATCTTAAGTAACTCTTTTCAATGGAGAAGTCCTGACTTAAATGTGCAAACAATCATACCCTTGTTTACTGTGCTTTGCATGATAACCTGCCATAAGTGGTCTTCCTCCCTTCCCCAGCATATTTCTTCTGTTTTTAGCTGAAGAGCTATTTAAGGGGATGGTTTTGGTCATTTCAGGGAGTGACTCAGTTTTCCTTGCTATCCCCCCTGTATTCAGAAGGTAGACATGTAATTAAACTTCTGCTTTTCTCCTGGTAATCTGTCTTTTATTACAGGGGCAGGGTGGCCTCAACCAAGAACCTGAAAAAGTAGAGGGAAAATTGTTTTTCCGCCCATACACATGCAGTGGAATACTACTCAGCAGAAAGGAATGCACCATCAGCCTATGGAAAGACATGGATAAATCCTCAGTATATACTGCTAAGTGAAAGCATCCAGGCTGAGGAGGCTGCACACAGTATGACCCCATTGGTGACATTCTGGGAAAGGCAAAGCTACATAGATGATAAGCAGATCATGGGGTGGGGGGTTTGAAGTATTCCATGTGACATTCTAGGATGGATACCTGTCACTATGCATTTGTCTAAGCCCACAGATGTGTATAGCCCAAGGGGCCAATCATAATCTATTCAAATTTAGTTATTTAGAATGTAGGCATGTGTCAGGATGGAATACATAATGTGACAGAGTCTAACTGTGTTAGAAATATATGGAAACAACTCACTGTAGGGGATGGGATAAAAGGTGCTGACCTAAGTTACCTTTGGAAATGAATGGAATCTGTAGACTAAAGGCAAAATGGACCGTATATAAAGAGTGGGCTTTATTTTACGAAGTTCTTTCCAGGGTGTAGTAGCTAACAACTCTGAAACCTCTGCACATGTAACCTGGAAAGGAGCAATGCATACATAAATGGCAGATGGTGGGAGCCAGGCTCCTCATTGTGGGAACAGGAAGTTACAGATAAGCAAGGGGAGAGCCTCTGCCCTCATAAACCTGGATCTGGGCTTCCTGGGAGGACGCTGACTGGCCGGGGGAAACACACAGATCTTCACGCTGGGAAGACCCTGCAGACACAGGAACTTCACACCCCATCTTTCCACCCATACCTGCTGGAAACACTCAGCCCTCCATCATCAGTCAATTGCAGCGTTTAAGACATTCTCACCCCCAGGCAGATAAAGGAACATGAGGGTCTTGCTTACCCCTAAGCTGTCCCAGAATCCAGGCCCTGGGGGTGGAGCCAGGATGGGGGTGCCTGGGCTCCTGACCAGCAGGTGAGAGGAAGGAGGAAGACCAGTTCCGAGGACAGAGGTTCCCTCAAGTCTGTGAGCCCAGGAGCCCCGATGGGATTCATTCCCAGTGCGGACATGGGCAGGGCCTGCAGTGGTTCTGTGTTCCCCCTGGGCCCCTTTGATGAAGCCATGGCAACACTGGGCCCAGACGTCTCCTGGCGGTGTCTCAAACTCTGACACAGCGGTTTTACAAAGGAACAAGAGAATGGAGCTGAGCCCCTGACGGCCACTCCTTTCTGGCTCTGAGTTGCTTCCAACAGGACCGCAATCACCTGCACATAGTCTGCTGTGACCTACCTGCCCCCATTGGCCTTTCCTCTCCCTCCCTGCGATGAGTCCCGTGACATTTCCAGCCTGGACCCCTCTCCCAGGCCAGACGCCTCTGTCCAGTCACTGCACCCCCATCTCACCTTGGGGGCTAACAGGGCACTCAGGGGACCAGGATCCTGCAGGTCTCCACACCCAGGAGCAGCCCCACCTTCCCAGGTTGCTGAGCCCAGGCACCGGGTGTAACCGAGCAGGACCCTACGGGGCCTTCCCAGGACAGACCCCTCCCCCACATCCTCTGCTGGAGCTCCTCTCTGAAGTACCTGGATAACAGCATCTGATGCACGCTTCCTGAGTTGTTTTACAGATGCTGAAACCACCACCAAACGGAAGAAATTAACTACCTGATGATCATGAACAGGTAGCCCCGGAACTTCTGGTGCCTAAGAATTTAGAGTGTTAACTGCCTGTTACCTCACCATCAACCAGAGAATTGTGCACCAGCTGATCACATACCCTGCGACCCCCCTCCATCACTTGGCCTTTAAAATTCCTTTGCTGAAATCCTTCAGGGAGTTTGGGGTTTTAGAGCACAGGCCGCCTGGCCTCCTTGTATTGGCACTTTTACAATTAAAGCTGCACTTCCCTTCACCACACCCGGTGTCAGTAGACTGGCTTTACTGCACTCGGGCAAGCGGACCCAAGTTTCGTTTGGTAACACTGGGGTCTCCCAGGCTCCCACTCTCCTTGTGCCCCACTGACTGTCATCTGCTCCTCCAGAGTCTTGTTGCAGCAAAAATAGAAATGAAGTTTTCCCTCCCCTGAGAACAAGGAAAACAAAGGGAACAGCGAATAGGCTAGAGAAGAAACATAATCTGGCCTGAAAGAATTAATCACTCCTTGTTTTACTTTGTCACTAATTTGTAGTAACTAGATGTGTACTTTACAAAGCTAACCTCACTCCCTGACGCTATGTCATTTACATTCGGCACCCATCACCCCTAACTCTGTGTGAGTTACATCCCCTGCCTCTCACTCCCTAACCTTATTATGTCCAGCACTTACATTCTATACGCCCTTCATAACAAGTCACCCCCTATAGTTTTTGCATTTCAGAAACAAGGTCACTGGTCGATAAACCAGAGGCAAACGGACGCAATTACCAGACTGCCGGACCCCAATTACCGGGCAGCCTGATGCCAGCTATGACTGTTTTGAAATAATGCAAAGGAAAGGAGGAATGCAAGACCTTCACTACTTTGATCCTCAACCTATACCCCAGACTGCGAGAGCGCCACGTATAAAATCTTCCCTGATTCTCAAGGAGGGGTGCCCAGTTCTTGAGGCGCTAGCTGGCTGTGTCTTCCCTGTTGTCTGGCAGAAGAATAAAGCCATCTCTCTCTTCCTCCAAAATCCCTGTCTCCGTATTTCTGTTTGGCCTCGGTGCACAGGGAAGCCGAGATTTCGACAACAGTCTGTGGCCAGTTCCCACACTAATTCACCTCTACACCCACAGCCCTGGCCCAAGCCCGATCTTGTGCCTGGTTCCTCCATCAGGCCCTGGTAAAACTCCCTGCCCACACGGTGCACCTCACATCCCACCCCAACGTGGTCTTTCTGAAGCATAAACGAGACTGTGACTCTCTCCCACCTGTAATCCCCCAAATGTTTCCCCACTTCCACTAGGGTATCTGCTGGGAGAGACATCTGCCAAGGCCCTGAGAGTCCCTGGCATCCCCACGAGGCTGCTGGCTCCTGGGTTCCCTGACAGTGAGCACCTCAGCTGGCCAGGCGACATGGCAGGAAACCCCAGAACTGCTCACCTCAGGAGGGGACTGGCACGGCCACTGCCTGATCAGAGAGAGCAGAGAAGGGCTCCCCAGCTGGGACACAGACTCTGCACGAGTGGCCTCTCCCTGAGCCACTACATCACCTCGTGTGACTTGAGGGAAGGAAGGACCGAGGCACACTTGGCTCCTAAGGAGGATGGGATAGGCTCAGCCATGTCCCCACAAATTCACATGCTGAATCCCTAACACCCAGGACCTCAGGATGTGGCTGTATTTGGAGATGGGATTTTTAAAGAGGTGATCAAGGTAAAAATGAGGTCACTAGGGTGGATCCTAATCCAATAGGATTGGTGTCCTACAAGGAGAGATTAGGACACAGAGAGGCACAGGGGGAGATCATGACGACCTGGGGAGAAGATGGTTGTCTAAGCACCAAGTAGAGAGGCCTCAGGAGAAGCCAGTCTGCACACACCTTGATCTCAGACAGCATCCAGGACTGGGAGATAGGCCTGTTATTCAAGCTGCCCAGTCTGTGGTATTTGTTATGGAGGTCCTGAGCAGACTCACATGCAGGGTAACTCAGGGCTCAGACTGGACAGAGCCCACTCTCCATCCCCCTGTACGTGAGTTACAGGATCCTCAGGATCTGAGGAGGGGGACCCTGAGGAGAGACACAAGATAGAAGATGCTAGGCATTAACATGACTGCATTCATGTTAAACGTGCCTGAAGTCCATTCACACGAGATGGTTTTGTCCTGTATGTACATCGGCACCTTCGGTCTGAACTGCAGATCTTTAGCTTCACCACCTCCACTGAGAGCATTAGCTTCACCTGCTGTGGACCGTCTCCTATAGGATTTCCAGAACCACAAAGCATCGAAGCTTCACAGGATCCAGAGTCTGTGCGCTAGCGTCTGGGCGACCCTCACAGCAGGGCCGCGCAGCTGCCCATCAGAACCCATTTCCCTTTTTCCTGTTCACAGCTACCCTGCACCTCCCAGCTTTCCCACCCCTTACAGCTAGGGCGTAGTGTCTCGTGTTACCAAGGGGAAGGGGTGGAGGTGGTGAGGGCCTTGGCCAGCCTGCATCCTTGGACGGAGGGCATGATGCCCACCTGGTCACCCCACCCTGCTGGTTGGAGCCCTCACCTGGAAGCAGGGAGGAGAAACAAGGGGGACAGAGCCTGGGACCTGACACCCACCTGCCCTGGACTCTCACAAGAAGGGGACAGAGACAGCTTGAGCTTCAGCCCAGTTTTGGGAGACACTTTGTTCCAGCAACAAACTTCTGCCTTAAAAGCCAAGGTGCTTTACAAACCCCTCCCCAGCTGTCACAGAAAGTCAGGCTTAATCTCATCACACTTTTCTCAAACCCCAGCTCATGGTGAGACCACCTCTCAGGTGATGGTGCTTCAGAGCAGCCCCTTTAAAAGATCCCTGGAGTTCAGCTCTCCCAGCCCTGCCGTCAGTTTAAGGGAGAAGTTTCCTTGACAACCTTGACAAACCTGCTCAGTTTCCTTGACAACCAAGCTTCACAATCTCCCAAACTCTTCTCCTTCAAACATCCCTATTCTAGGCTTGATGAGCCTAAAGTGACAGTGCTGTCATCATGTGCCAGAGAGTGACTCCTCCAAGCCCGTAGTTCCTGGTTACATGATGCTATTGATGATGAAATCCCAGAAGAGCCAGCTTTGCAAGGTAACCACTTCTGGACTCGGCACTGGGTCCCTTTCCACGGACAGAGTGGAGTGGCTGTTTCCACGGGGCCCGTGGTGGAAGAGCTCACCTAATGCTGCCAGGACTTCATCCCTTCCAGGTGATTCCAGGGTCCTCATTCTCCCCAGACCCCCACCCACATGGCTGCTGTCTGTGCCAGTCTATACGGGACCTTGGCAATCTCCTAAAATGAGGGTTATTTTATACACAGGTAATGGGTTGAATGCTGACCCCAAAAGATGTGCCCCCCCAGAACACGTGAACAGGACCATATCTGGGAAAAGGGTCTTTGTATATGTAGTTAAGGATCTCAGGGTGAGGTCATCTTGGGTTAGGGTGGCCCTCAATCCAACTGAGAGAGTCCTTATGAGAAACAAAAGAAGAGAAACACAGACTTAGAGAAGCCACGTGAAGACAGAGGCAGAGACGGGAGGGATGCAGCCACAGGCCTGGGGACGCCTGGAGCCCCCAGAAGCTGGAAAAGGCAGGAAGAACCCTATCCTGGAGCCTTTGGAGAGACTTCCGTCCTCCAACACCTTGATCTCAGATGTCTGGTCTCCAGGACTGGGGGAGGATGAATTCCTGTTGTTTTAAACCACCCATCTTGTGGTCATTTGTTACAGAAGCCACAGAACGGTCACACAGACCCTGCTCTGTAGGATCCTGGAAGTGTGGGTCTCATTAAAGGCCAACAGAGGCTGGATTGTAGAGCCCTTAGAGTCAGCATTGGGCCCCAGAAATCCTAAAGCAATGGCTGGACACCAGAACGTTGAGGAGTCAGTCAGAAGCCCAACCCTAAGGGTGCCGGCTGCACACGGTCTCCCCAGGTTTTTACGCCTGTACATGCATAAAATAAGTATTTCCATCCTGATTCAGGACCTCTGTTATCACCGTTCACGTTGCTAATTAAGAACCCACTAGTTACACAGATGAAAACCCTATCAGGACACTTGCTCCAGTGGTAAACAATTCTGAAGTTGGTCACAGGTGGGGAATCGTCTCCCATGCAGCCAGCAGCCCCCACACAAGGAGCGTCCTCATTGCAAAGCTGGGGGACCGTGAGGAGGCGTCTCTGAGTAAACGTGAGCTGAGCCCCAGGCCAACTGCTGCTGAACTTTTCCCACCCTTCCCAGGTAAAACACCTGAATGTATGCAAGGACTTCAAAGCCTAGAGGAAGGGGCTTGGAGTCACACCAGCGACAACACGCAGGCCGACTTGGTGCCTGCAGGCCAGCCAGGATGGTCCTGGCCCCGGGCACTCTTCTGGAAGCTTTCCATTTCCCTGCCTGAGGTACCCCTCCTGTCCCAGCCCCCACTGCTTTTTTCCTTCCTCACCTCTGCCCGGGTAGAAATTCCAGCAGCAGGTATGGGTGACACAACCTCTTCTTTAGCAGGTGGCAGCCCGGCAACTCCTGCAGAAAGTCCAGCAGAGCCCCACTCACACCAGGCCACCCATAGAGCCGTGGGCCCTACTCCCTCCCACCAGCCCAGCCCCGAGACTGCTGACGGGGCAGAGAATATGGCGTCAGGCACAGCTGCAGGGGCTTTTGCTGCCTGGAGGGGTATTTATATTGACCTCAACCCAGGCACACCTGTGGAGGGCTGGCCGGCCGAGTCAGGCTGCCCAGGTCAGCCAATCCTCGCCCCTCAGGGGCTCAGAGTTGCAGAAAATGGGCCTTGCTGCACCGGCCAGGTCCAAGGAACAGGTGTAGGGTCCTGAGAGTCAGGATAGACAAGAGGCGGCAGCCCTGGCTTGTTTTCTAATCATTTTATCTGGTCCATGAGTGGGAGACAACTTCAAGAAGACCCTCTCCTAATGAGAGGAACCCAGGAGTCAGGGAGAGGAGGGGTGGTGGGTGGAGACAGAAGCCTGGTGCCCCGGCTGCAGTGGAAACCCCTGGAAGACCAGGCGGAGAGAGGCCACACAGAGTGAAGCCCAGGGTCACAGACCTGTCGGAGCTGCTGTTTGTTAGTTCAAGCCCTGCTCTGAGGTGCTCTGTGTCAGCTCTGAGCAACAGGTGAGCTGGGGGTGCTCTGCAATGAGGGCTATGTGCACGGTTCCTGTGTGCCCAGCCCTGCCGGGGTACCTGCCCAGGGGAGCTCCATATCCAGGGAGGGGCCTGCCCACGAGAACCCTGTGGGCTGCTGGGTACCTGCTCAGGTGAGCTCCATATCCTGGGAGGGGCCTGACCATGAGAGCCCCATGGGCTGCTGGGTACCTGCTCAGGTGAGCTCCATATCCTGGGAGGGGCCTGACCACGAGAGCCCCGGGTGCTGGAAGGGGGGCGTGTGTATGAGCGTCCTCTCTGTGCAGCCGGCACAGAGTTGCTTAGCAACTTCCCTGTGGGCGGTGCTGGGATGAAATGAGAACCAGGAGATGCTGCGGGCCCTATGAACCCCTGTCCATCCAGAGTGATGAGGTCAGTAGGTGGGTGCTGGCCACTGTGCTGCGTGAGGGAGGCCCCACGGGTACCTCTTGTGTCTTCCTCCTGACACCAGGGAGGTCTCCCCAGGACAGAGCAGACAGCCTGCTTGGGGCAGGTGGGAGCTCCTGGTGACACTGCAGGGGACATGAGAGGGACGGACCAGGCAGGGGGAGGTGGGAGCCCAGGCAGAGCCATGGGGCTCGGGGCCGAGGGGGTTCTTCTGGGTCTGAGCTGGGAGTGGACGTGCAGGTGGTGAGTGTGATCCAAGAAAGCTGCCCTGGTGATGTGCGGCTGAACCTGCGTCAGAGTGACAAGCCTTCCGGATGATCCCAGAACACGATAGTGAGACGGATCCTGTTAGAAGAAGGTAAGTGAATCCCCCCAAGAGGAGGCTCTGTGAGCTGGTCCTGGGGGTGTGGGTGAAGGGAACAGGTGTGGAAGCTGCGGGGAGTGGGCAGTCCCCCTGGGCAGGTGGCGGGTGCAGACCCCACTCCGTGGTCCCACACCTGTGCTTCTGGCTGGATTACTTGGCTTCTCAGAGCCTCAGCTTCCCAGTCACTATCGGGTGATGGTAGCATGGATTGACTAGTAATTTCCTCAGAACAGGGTAGAAAGGGAAATGGAAAATGGACATTCCACAGAACACCGTCAGTATGGGAATCGCAGGCCCTGTTTCCCGCAGGTCTGTCTTCAAGATCAGGAGAGCAAATCCGAGCAGACTTGCAGCAGAGCCTGGGGATGGGCTCCGTTTGGTGGGTCCCCCAGTTTCCTGAATCTCGGAAGGGGCAGCTCCAGTGGACAGTGGCAGGTTCATCCCACACCTGGAAGCATCCAGACCTCAAGGCCCAGCAGCCCCCGAACCCTGTGTCTGGGCCCCTGGGAGGCAGACAGGACAGGCCGGCCTCCTCCTCAGCCCTCTTCCTGCCCAGAACAGGTGAGGTCCAGGCCGTCATTAGGAAGAAGCAGGGATGGGGGTGTCCCATGTGGGAAGAGGACACGGAGCAGCTTGTGTATGTGGACGTCCACACCAGGAATGTGGGGCAGTGGGATGTGGGCACTGGGAGGGGCAGACGGTGGGCCTGAGGAAGCAGGGCGGGGCCGGGAGTCCTGAGGAGGGGGTGTGCGAGCTTTGCCTGTGCAGGGCCTCATACTCCACGGGGCTGCCTTCCCCTGGTCACTGGGGAGGAGGAGCCAAGCAGCGTTGGTGGGGTGACCACACGCGTCCCCAGGCCCTGCCAGCATCGGACCTTCAGGCTCGGGGTTGGGGATCCTGAGGAGCGCAGGTCCAGCCGTGCCCACCAGGGAGGCATGGAGGGGTCGGGCAGGAAGCACTGGTGTGGTCATCCCCTGTGTGGAAGCTCCCGAGCCAGTGTCCAGTGGGAGCTCTCACCTCGCACGTGGGTTTCACGTCCACAGCTCAGATCACCTTCTAGCCGCTTGGTTTGTTTTCCAGACACAAAGTCCTAATATCTCCTATGTCCCCTGCCTGTGAAAAGGCGCGTCTGATCTGGTACCAGATGCTGCCCCTGGTCCCTCCTGACTGGATACCCAGCAGCCAGTGTCACCGCGTCATGAATGTCAGGGGGTGTCAGGCGTGGGGGGACGAGAGCACACGGTCCAGGCCCACGAGGGGCCGTGCCGTCCACGGAGCCGGTGCTGTGGCTGTACGTGTGCCATGCCCCCACCCCACAGGCAGAGACCACCGTCCCCTTACAGACTGTTACCAAGTGAAGTCACATGGACCCTGCTCGGGCCCTCGCCTGGCGAGGTGCTCTGCCTCAGCAGGGAAGGTTTCCTTTTTCCATGTGGGTTCAAGTAGGCAAATAACAAAACCAAAGCTGAGACCACCACAGCACAGGCTCTGTTCAGTGGCCAAAGAATGGAGAAATGGGAACGAAGTTCACAGACCAACTTCTCGCCCTCCTGGAGAGAGTGGTTTAATTTTAAAGGGTAAAGACAAAGGGAGGAGGAATGAGGCTAATGATGGGGATGAAGAGGCCTTCCGGGGAAGGGGCAGGGATTTTCCCAAGCGAGTGGGGTACCACCTCCTTTCACCCGTCTTTGGTCCTTCAAGTCCAGTCATGGCCACTGATAGGTGTGTCACTTAATATGCTGATATAGTAAATTCAACATGTGATGAGACTCAGGGTCTGTTGGAGGTCACATTCGTTGCCATCTTGGTCCCAGCTGGTTTCATCTGTTTGTTTGTAGCTTCCTTTCTTATCTCTGGACCCCTTAACTTAAATACTTAGGTGAACTCCTGCCGAAGTTGGGGGGTGGAGGACAGCCCTGTGAAAGGTGGGTCCACGGGTTCTGAGCAGGACCTGGAGCAGCTCTGACAACAAGAGGAGGAGGCTGAGACGGGCGGTCAGTCTGACGCCCGCACTGGGGCCTGTGGTCGGCATGCGGAGGTGGTCAGCTGGGGCACGTGTCAGGGAAGGTTCTCGGTGTTTACACAGAAGATGTGAACGTAGGCCCAGATGCAGAGCTGCCTGCAGACGCTGCTACGGAACCCCCTGATTCTTTCCTGAGAAAACTGGTGGGGGGGCATTCAGGCAACAGGGCAAACAGGTTGCTCTGGACGTTCTTGTGGGGAAGTGGGGACTTAGCAATAGGGGCTCAGCCCGCATAACCCCAGAAGCCCTCCCAGGACAGCCCCAGAACCGCTTCTGGAATGGCAAGGAGAAGTGGGTCTTCCACCTACTAGACGTGGAGGAAAGAGCTGGGGTTTGCAGGGCCGCCCTCACCTTCAGGGACTGGTTGGGAGGCTCACAGGACCCAGCACATGCTTGTGGCTTGTGTGCTCACAGCTGAGATGGGGCACAGCACGCAGTAGGGATGCACGGGAGGGAGGGCCCCTGCTCCGGTCACCTCATGACCCTTCATGCCCACTCCTTCCCTTGAGGGTCTCTAGGATGTCTCTTCCCCCAGCGACGAAGGGCAGAACCATGACAGTTACCCCCACCCCCGTCCCCCCAGGGAGGCTCATTAGAGACTTGGCACCCGGCTGGGGGCTGGTCACGTGGTGTTGTCTGCCCTCACCCTCCAAAATGCCAGTGCCCAGAAGGGGAGCCGGGGCTCAGCATGAACCACATGGTTTGTGCAAACAGCACAGGCGCAGGGAGCTGCCCCTAAAGGGAGGAGGGGGGGTTTAGATCAGGGAAGGGAGCTGCTCACCAGCTGCATTAGCTTCCTGGGGCAGCTGTAATAAACGACCACAAACGGAGGCTCAGAGCAACAGAAACCTGTCCTCTCTCAGTCCTGGAGACCAGACGTCTGAGGTCAAGGTGTCCCAGGGCCGCTCTCCCTCCAGAGGCTCCAGGGGAGGGTCCTGCCTGCCTCTTCCAGCTTCTGGAGGCTCCAGGCATCCCTGGGCTTGTGGCCGCATTCCTCCCGTCTCTACCTCCGTCTTCACATGGTGTCTCCTGTGTGTCTGTGTCTCTCCGCTTGTCTCTTAGAAGGACACTGGCACTGATTTAGGGCCACCCTGATCCAGGATGACCTCATCTTCAGATCCGTAACTAATTATACCTGAAAAGACCCTACTTCCAAATAAGGTTCCATTCTCAGATTCTGGGGGGCATGACGTGGACATAACTTCTGGGGGACCCCCATTCAACCCACTATAGCACCCAGTTCCCAGATGCCAGCCGATCTTCCTCAGGACAGCATCAGGCTGGTGATGTTCTGTCTTTCTGCACGGAGTTGCCTCTTGTTTCTGGTGGTAACAGTGAGGTTGGGTGGGGAGCGCTTCTGGCTGACCTCCCGGTCATTCCAGGGACCACGCTGATGTGTCCTTCACGGGAGAGTGCGAGCACGGCCAGGGCTCCCTGTGAACACTCCACACTGACCGCTCAGTGATCAGACACCTGCATGGGCTGGACCGGTCCCTGGACCTCTGCACCTTCTAGCACATCCACAGCCTGGTGGACTCTGTGCGGGCCTATGACCAGGAGGTGGGGACCGGCAGGATGGGTGGGAGCCCTCCTGCCTGCCACGTGGCCTCCAGCCCACCACAGACCCTCCAGTCCTGCCATGGACACCCCCATCGCATTAACCCCCAAGAGGGCTTCTGGGAGGGGTGAGAATTCGACCATGAAGAAGACAGGGCAGGCCCTAACTGCAACAGGTGAAGGCAAGAACTGGGGGTGCTTGGCTATTTGTCCCCCAAAGACCCAGGATGTGGGCTCTGACTTGATGGGTCCACCTCCACCTGGGCTCACCTGGGGGGTCGCTGCAGGAAGAGCATGTCCTTGGGTGATTTTCCAACTCTCCCCACATCAGCCTCACTCCCTGGGCCCCCCTGACCCCATTAATAGACTTTAAATAGTGTCTCTCATCCATCAGGCCTACGTGGGAGATTTTAATATTGTGTGGGAGTCCAGTGACCAGGGCCCATGTGTCCTGTGTGTCTCGGGAGGGGAGGGAGTCTCACTCTCACATTCCTTCCCCAGTGCACCTGGGGTCGGGGACAGGAGACCCAGGCTTTGTTCTGGCAGAAGCTCCCTTTCTGTGAACAAGTCTTCCCCCAATCCCATTATCCTCACTGGAGGCTCAGGAGGCCACAGCATCGGGGCACCTCCAGCACCAGGACTCCACCCTAGGGAATTTCTCAAGAGCAAGGACCAGGCCTGGAGGCGGAGGGGAGGAGGGAGCCAGCCTCTTCAGGATCCCCGGGGCTAGGATGCCTCCTACCCAGGAGGGCCTTGGACTCAGTTTAACTTCCATCCGGGGTCTCCTACCCTCCCCTGGTAGAGGGGCCCTTCAGATTCCAGGGCCCCAAGATCCTCCCCACCGACTTCTGACCCCACCTGCAGAGTCGGGGACCCAGAGACCCCCTCCCTGGCTTCTTTTTTCTTGGAGGCTCCCAGAATTCCCTGAAGATGTTATACTCAGGGTTCATTATGCTGAAGGATGCAAGTTAAAATCAGCAAGGATGGGGGGATGAGCAAGGTCCACCTTCCTCGGCTGTGGCAGCCCAGGGAAGCCCACCTGAGTCCTGAAGTGCAGGGTTTATTGGGGTCTGTCACGTCAATGTGGGGACCACCATGTGCCTGACCTTGGCCTCCAGCCTCTGGGGGCAACTCAGGAAGCCCCACCGTGTATCACGCCGTCAGCACAGACCAGCCTGGAGCGAGGCCCATGGAGCATGGACACTCCCAAAAGACTCAAGGTGACCTCCTAGAGCCAGGAGCAGAGGCCCGGCCTCTCTGTGGGCTGGTGAACCCACACCACACAGGCCCTGGTGCAGTGCCCGTTCCGTGTGGTCAGCATGGGTGCACGCGGGTCAGCCAGTGTCTGTGTGTCTCAGCCTGTGACCGCTGACCACACTGTCCTGCTCTGCTTCCAAGAACGAGGCCAATGGAGGGACAACGTGTGTGGGAACAAAGCCGGGTCATGGTCAGGCTGGGTGAGAAAGGGTCCAAGGAGTGAGAACCCGGCTGCCCTTGCCTGGTGAGCTGAGAGCTGACGTTCGCCCTGTGGTCAGTCCATCTCCCCACATCCCGAGGTAGAGCTGCCTTTCCTGCACCCTGGGGCAGGGTCATGCCTGTGTATACAGCAGGACGCACAGCAGTGCACGCAGCAAGCCCGATGCCTGCCCTTGCCATGTAGTCAGGGGCTTGGTGAGGGTGGAACATCACGACAGAATGTGGGCCGACCCCGGGGAGGATGTAGGGCTGAAGTGTTTGGGAGCCTCTGGAGGGAACCCTCACCTGTCTGCACAGGTGGATTGAGGACACAGACCAAGGGTGGGCAGGCGGGCAGCCCAGTCCTGGGTCATCCCTGAGGCTGGAGGAGGGGTGTGGAGCGGGGGGTGATGGCGGTGGGGAGGAGGGGCTGATCGCCGGACAGTGTGGAGACAGATCATTCGAGGCAGCAGGGAAGGTGGAAGACTGTGCCCAATGGCAGGATGGAGAGACCAGCAGGCTGCGCTGCAGGCACGGGTAGCAGGGCTGCTCCCTGCAGGGCGGCGCCAGAGCCCCACACCGCTGAAAACCATGGGGTGTCCAGACAGAACCCCAAAGGATGGGGGGCCATATGGGCGGGAAGAGTTTGGAAAAGTCACCTTATCTCCACATGTCCTGGGGGAGGGTTCCCTGCTCCAGCCTCTTTCCTTAGAGTCTCCCCACCTGGGGAAGTCAGCACACCCAACAGCTGGTCATGCAAGGCTTGGAATTCGTCGGGAGGATGAAAGGGAAAAGGGGGGAAGGAATGAGAAATAAGCTCTATGTATTTGGACAGCACATGACACTCTAATTTCCAATCAGGAAGAGGAATTTCCTAAAGGCTCAGGCTGCCCCTGTAACCAGAATGGGGCTTGAAGCAATCCTGCCACTTTGTGGACGGTTTCAGAAACAAGTTGAAGACACTTGCTCAGGGGCACTGCAATCCACAACGCCTGCAAAGTTGTAAGTGACAACTATTGTAGAAAAATGTCTTGGGGTAAGTAACTGAAAAGAACTTGAAAACAAGGCAGAATTGCAGGAACCGGATTGCAAGAGGTAGATTGGACTTGCCGTTAAAGCACATGAAAGCTGCTCAATATTGCTTATGATTCAGTTGGCCAAAAAGGGTGTACAGGTTGAAACCCATACGACCTTTGTGGCCAAGCAAACATGCGGGAAACACAAATCAACACGACAAAGATGTAGCACTTTGCCCCAGTCAGAATGGCCAACCTCACAAAGTGTAAAAACAACAAATGGAGGAGAGGATGTGGAGAAAATGGAACCCTGCTACGCTGTTGGTGGGAATGTCAATTGCTAACAGCCACGCTGGAGAAGGGTATGATGTTTCCTAAAGATTCTAAAAAATAGAGCTACAGGGACTTCCTGGTGGTTCAGACATTAAGACTCCAACTGCCAAGGCAGAGGACACGGGATCGAGCCCAAGTCCAGAAAGATAACACATGCCACGGAGCAACTAAACCAATGCACCACAACTACTGAGCCTGTGCTCTAGAGCCCGTGAGCCACAACTACTGAATCCTGACGCCTAAAGCCAGTGCACCACAAGAAGAGAAGTCACGGCAATGAGAAGCCCACACACTTCAACGAAAAGTAGCCCCAACTTCCTGCAACTAGAGAAACCCCACACGAAATAAGGAAGACCCAACACAGGCAAAATTAATTACTTAATTAATTAAAAAACAATAGAGTTACAGAGCATACGGCACTACCACTCCTGGGGATATATTTTGGGATAACCATAAATCAACAGGACACAGGAACTTCAACTATTAATGTAGCACTTTTGCAGGATCCTCGACTTGGAAACAATATAAATGTCCTTGGAAGGAAAAAATGGATAAAGACGATATGGTACTTATGTACAATGGAATAGTACTCAGCTAGGAAATCAATGAAATAAGACCAGTTGCAGCAACTCGAGTGGATTTAGATAAGATCATTCTAAGTGACAAAAGTCAGACACAAAAAGACACTTAGCACAAGATACTATTTATAGGTGGAATATAAAATAGATACACATGAACTAAATTACAAAACAGAAACAGGGTCACATATTTACAAAACACACTTATGGCTGATAAAGTGGAAAGGTGGGGTGGGGTGAGACATAAACCAGAGGGTTGAAATTAACACAGATACCATTCCAAAGATGAAATAGGTAATCGACAAAATCTACTCTATAGCTCAAGAAGTGGACTCAGCACACTCTAGTCACCAGAAAAGAATATATACGACGGGTAAGAATCTTAAAAGAATTTACGGATGTCTCTCTGTAAGTGAAACAAGTGGATGTGCAGCAGCAAGAAAGACAGCATTGAAAATCACCTTTACCAAATGATAAAAATAAATTAAAAAAAAAAAAAAGACACAGAAAGAAAATGTTACAAAATTCGTTCAGGGGACATGATGCAACCTACATTGACCACATTTAGACCCACAGCTGGATGAGAAAAAAGGCTGGACACTCCTGGGGCTGAGAGGATTGGTGAGGTTGGGTGAGCAAATGTAGAACCTTTAAAGTAATACTGTGTGGTACCCATTCTATGGGTCCCAAATCTCCAGGGTCAAGGGCATCTTCCTACAGCGAAAACATGCATGGGAAACCCTGAGGATGGTACCCGAGTGAACGGGAAAGGTTACTAAAACGCATCTCATTTCTCCTCTCATTGTGCTCGGGTTCGCCATTCCAGCTGCTTTACTACCAATCTCCCCATTGGAGACTCAGCACCTTTAACCTCCTGTTTCGTACACTTTGCCATTTGTCCTCAGGAAGAACGGGAAGAGGGGGAACCAATGAGAGAGTACCTCTAGGTGTTAGGGACAGGCAAAGGTCACTCTAATTTCCCATCAGGAAGAAGAATTAACCACAGGCTCAGCCTGTCCCACGGAACCAGAATAGGGCCTGAAGCAATCTTGCGCTTTTGCGGCCAGCTCCCAAAAAAGCGAGTTGACAAATGGAGCTCAGGGGCACTGCAATTCACAAACCTGCAGAGTTATAAATGATAACTATCGTCCAAAAATATATTGAAGGAAGGCAACAAAGGATTTGAAAGCAAGGCAGAATTTCAGGAAACAGTTTTCAAGAGGTAGATTGGCTTCGCCTTTAAATCACATGGAAAGTGGCAAAACATCGACAATGGTGCACTTGGCCAAAAAGGGCGTATGCGTTTTTTCCTGAATATATTCAGGAAAAAATGCATACGCCCTTTTTGGCCAACCAAAGAAGCGGGCAATGCAAGTCAGCACTACAAAGAAGTCTCACTTCCCATCCGTCAAAAGGGCCATCCTGGAAAACTATGAAAACCAAAAATGTAGGAGAGGCCAAGGAGAAAAGGGAGCCATTTTACGCTGATGTACGGGATGTATATTGGTAACAGCCACACTGGACAAGTGTACGGTGTTTCCTAAAACATCTATAAAACAGAGCTACAGAGCATACGGTACCTCCACTCATGGAGGTATATATTCGGGAAAAAAAAATCGACAAGACAGGGACCCCAAAGTTTAGGGCTGCTCTCTTAAAATAACCACGACTCAGGGACACCATAAATATCCTCAGAAAGAGAAAAATGGATAACCAAGTTGTGGTACTTATGTACAATGGAATATCACTCAGCCCTGAAATCAGTGTCATAAGGCTAGTTAGCAGCATGATGAGTGGATTTAGCGACGATGATTCTACGTGAAATAAGTCACACAGAAAAAGACACTTATCCTAAGATATCGCTTATAGAGGGAATGTCAAAATCGCTACACTTGAACTGAATTACAAAACAGAACAGAGTCACACCTTTAGAAGACACACTATGGCTGCTTAACGGGAAAGGTGAGGTGGGGTGATGCATAAAACAAGGGTTTGAAATTAGCTCAGAGACCGCTCCATAAGCCAAATATGTAATAGACAAGGCCTACTCCCTGCTCAGTGAACTGGACTCAACACACCCTAGTCACCACACAAGAATATATCTGACTAGTAAGAATCTGAAAACCTATGTATCGATATCTCTCTGCAAGTGAATCAAGAGGGTGTAAAGCGGCATAAACACAGCAGGGAAAAGCAGACAAGCCCCATTCTAAACATAAATTACTTTAAAAAACCCACAAAACAAAGACAGAGAAAGAGAGAGAAATTCTTACAAAATCAGTTCAGGGGCTCTTATGCCACCTGGATTGACCATATCTAGACCCACAGCTGGATGAGACATAAGGCTGGACACTCTTGGGGCTGAGAGGATTGGTGAGGTTGGGTGAGCAAACGAAGATAATTTAAAGTAATACCGCAGGGTACCCACCCCATGGGTCTCAAATCTCCAGGTACAAGGGCATCTTCCTACATCAAAACATGAATGGGAAACCCAGAAGATGGTATGCCGTGGGATCGGGAAAGGTTTCTAAAACGCACCTCATTACTTCTCTCCTTGTGCTCGAGTTCGCCATTCCAGCCGCTTGACTAACCATCTCCCTACTTGGAGAATCAGCACCTTTAACCTCCTGTTTCGTCCAGGTTGCAATTTGTCCTGAGGATGCACGGGAAGACGGGGAACCAACGAGAGACTAGCCCTAGGTGTTGGGACAGGCACAGGTCACTCCATTTTCCCATCAGGAAGAAGAATGAACCACAGGCTCAGCCTGCCCCCCAGAACCAAAATAGGGCCTGAAGCAATCCTGCGTTTTTGCGGCCAGCTCCCAAAAAAGCGAGTAGACAAATGGAGCTCAGGGGCACTGCAATTCACAAAAGTGCAGAGTTATAAATGAGAACTCTCGTCCACAAATATATTGAGGGAAGGCAACGAAGAGGATTTGAAAGCAAGGCAGATTTGCAGGAAACAGATTTCAGGAGGTAGATTCGACTCGCCTTTAAAGCACATGAAAAGCCGCAAAAGGGTGACAATGATGCCCTTGGCCAAAAAGGGCGTATGCGTTCTTTCCTGAATATATTCAGGAAAAAACGCATACGCCCTTTTTGGCCAACCAAGCAAGCCGGAAGGGCAAATCAGCGTTACAAAGAAGTCTCGCATGCCCTCGGTAAAAAGGGCCATGCTGAACAAACTGTAAAAACCAGAAAAACAGGACAGGCCATGGAGACATGGGAGCCTTGCTACACTGATGGGTGGGATGTAAATTGCCAACAGGCACTCTGGAGAACTGTACGGTGTGTCCTGAAACAAGTAATAAACACAGCTTAGAGAGCATAGGGCACTTCCACTCATGGGCGTATAAATTGGGAAAACTAAAAACCAACAACACACAGGCACCCCAAACTTTACGGCTGCTCTGTTTCCAAGAACCTCCACTTTGGTACACCTTCAATATCCCAGGAAAGAGAAAAAGGGATAAACAAATGGTGGTACTTGGCACAATGGAATATCAGTCAGCCATGAAATCAATGTCATAAGGCTAGTTAGCAGCATGATGAGTGAATTTACG
Organism: Eubalaena glacialis; assembly: GCF_028564815.1. Taxonomy (NCBI): domain Eukaryota; kingdom Metazoa; phylum Chordata; class Mammalia; order Artiodactyla; family Balaenidae; genus Eubalaena; species Eubalaena glacialis. The sequence goes on along the minus strand of NW_026871714.1, from coordinate 31,363 downwards.
TATGATGATTCTAAGTGAAATAAGTCACACAGAAAAGACACTTAAACTAAGATATCGCTTATAGAGGGAATGTCAAAATCGCTACACTTGAACTGAATTACAAAACAGAACAGAGGCACAACTTTAGAAGACACACTATGGCTTCTTAATGGGAAAGGTGAGGTGGGGTGATGCATAAAACAAGGGTCAGAAATTAGTTCAGAGACCGTTCCATAAGCCAAATATGTAATAGACAAGGCCTACTCCCTGCTCAGTGATCTGGACTCAACACCCCCTAGTCACCGCACAAGAATATATCTGACTAGTAAGAATCTGAAAATCTATGTATCGATATCTTTCTGCGAGTGAATCAAGAGGCTGTAAAACGGCATAAACACAGCAGGGAAAAGGAGCCAAACCCCATTCTAAACATAAATAACTTTTTGAAAACCCACAAAACAAAGACAGGGAAAGAGAGAGAAATTCTTACAAAATCCGTTCAGGGTCTCTGATGCAACCTGGATTGACCATATCTAGACCCACAGCTGGATGAGACATAAGGCTGGACACTCTTGGGGCTGAGAGGATTGGTGAGGTTGGGTGAGCAAACGCAGATACTTTAAAATAATACCGCGGGGTACCCCCCCCATGGGTCTCAAATCTCCAGGTACAAGGGCATCTTCCTATATCAAAACATGCATGGGAAACCCAGAAGATGGTGAGCCGTGAGATCGGGAAAGGTTTCTAAAAGGCACCTCATTTCTCCTCTCTTTGTGCTCGGGTTCGTCATTCCAGCCGCTTGACTAACCATCTCCCTACTTGGAGAATCAGCACCTTTAACCTCCTGTTTCGTACAGGTTGCAATTTGTCCTGAGGATGAACGGGAAGACGGGCAACCAACGAGAGACTAGCCCTAGGTTTTGGGACAGGCACAGGTCACTCCATTTTCCCATCAGGAAGAAGAATGAACCACAGGCTCAGCCTGCCCCCCAGAACCAAAATAGGGCCTGAAGCAATCCTGCTCTTTTGCGGCCAGCTCCCAAAAAAGCGAGTAGACAAATGGAGCTCAGGGGCACTGCAATTCACAAACGTGCAGAGTTATAAATGAGAACTTTCGTCCACAAATATATTGAGGGAAGGCAACGAAGAGGATTTGAAAGCAAGGAAGATTTGCAAGAAACCGATTTCAGGAGGTAGATTCGACTCGCCTTTAAAGCACATGAAAAGTGGCAAAACGTTGATAATGATGCCCTTGACCAAAAAGGGCGTATGCCTTTTTTCCTGAATATATTCAGGAAAAAAGGCATACGCACTTTTTGGCCAACCAAGCAAGCCAGAAGGGCAAATCAGCGCTACAAAGAAGTCTCGCTTGACCTCGGTCAAAAGGGCCATGCTGAAAAAGTGTAAAAACCAGAAAAGCAGGACAGGCCATGGAGACATGGAAGCCTTGCTAAGCTGATGGGCGGGACGTAAATGGCCAACAGGCACTCTGGAGAAGTGTACGGTGTGTCCTGAAAAAAGTAATAAACACAGCTTAGAGAGCATAGGGCACTTCCACTCATGGGCGTATAAATTGGGAAAACTAAAAATCAACAAGACACAGGCACCCAGAACTTTACGGCTGCTCTGTTTCCAAGAACCTCCACTTTGTTACGCCTGCAATATCCCAGGAAAGAGAAAAATGGATAAAGAAATGGTGGTACTTGGCACAATGGTATATCACTCAGCCATGAAATCAGTGTCATAAGGCTAGTTAGCACCATGATGAGTGGATTTAGCAACGATAATTCTAAGTGAAATAAGTCACACAGAAAAAGACACTTATCCTAAGATATCGCTTATAGAGGGAATGTCAAAATCGCTACACTTGAACTGAATTACAAAACAGAACAGAGTCACACCTTTAGAAGACACACTATGGCTGCTTAATGGAAAAGGTGAGGTGGGGTGATACATAAAACAGGGGTTTGAAATTAGCTTAGAGACCACTCCATAAGCCAAATATGTAATAGACAAGGCCTACTCCCTGCTCAGTGAACTGGACTCAACACCCCCTAGTCACCGCACAAGAATATATCTGACTAGTAAGAATCTGAAAACCTATGTATCGATATCTCTCTGCAAGTGAATCAAGAGGGTGTAAAGCGGCATAAACACAGCAGGGAAAAGCAGCCAAGACCCATTCTAAACATAAATTCCTTTAAACATCCCACAAAACAAAGAGAGTGAAAGAGAGAGAAATTCTTACAAAATCCGTTCAGGGTCTCTGATGCAACATGGATTGACCATATCTAGACCCACAGCTGGATCAGACATAAGGCTGGACACTCTTGGGGCTGAGAGGATTGGTGAGGTTGGATGAGCAAACGCAGATACTTTAAAGTAATACCGCGGGGTACCCACCCCATGGGTCTCAAATCTCCAGGTACAAGGGCATCTTCCTACATCAAAACATGCATGTGAAACCAAGAAGATGGTATGCCGTGAGATCGGGAAAGGTTTCTAAAACGCACCTCATTTCTCCTCTCCTTGTGCTCGGGTTCCCCATTTCAGCCGCTTGATTAACCATCTCCCTACTTGGAGAATCAGCATCTTTAAACTCCTGTATCGTACAGGTTGCAATTTTCCTGAGGATGAACGGGAAGACGGGGAACCAAAGAGAGACTAGCCCTAGGTGTTGAGACAGGCACAGGTCACTCCATTTTCCCATCAGGAAGAAGAATGAACCACAGGCTCAGCCTGCCCCCCAAAACCAAAATAGGGCCTGAAGCAATCCTGCGCTTTTGCGGCCAGCTCCCAAAAAAGCGAGTAGACAAATGGAGCTCAGGGGCACTGCAATTCACAAACGTGCAGAGTTATAAATGAGAACTCTCGTCCACAAATATATTGAAGGAAGGCAACGAAGAGGATTTGAAAGCAAGGCAGATTTGCAGGAAACAGATTTCAGGAGGTAGATTCGACTCGCCTTTAAAGCACATGAAAAGCGGCAAAACGTTGACAATGATGCCCTTGGCCAAAAAGGGCGTATGCGTTTTTTCCTGAATATATTCAGGAAAAAACGCATACGCCCTTTTTGGCCAACCAAGCAAGCCGGAAGGGCAAATCAGCGCTACAAAGAAATCTCGCTTGCCATCGGTCAAAAGGGACATTCTTAAAAAAGTGTAAAAACCATAAAAGCAGGACAGGCCATGGAGACATGGGAGCCTTGCTACGCTGATGGGCGGGATGTAAATTGCCAACAGGCACTCTGGAGAAGTGTACGGTGTGTCCTGAAAAAAGTAATAAACACAGCTTAGAGAGCATAGAGCACTTCCACTCATGGGCGTATACATTGGAAAACTAAAAATCAACAAGACACAAGCACCGCAACCTTTACGGCTGCTCTGTTTCCAAGAACCTCCACTTCGGTACACCTTCAATATCCCAGAAAGAGAAAAATGGATAAAGAAATGGTGGTACTTTGCACAATGGAATATCACTCAGCCATGAAATCAATGTCATAAGGTTAGTTAGCAGCATGATAAGTGGATTTAGGTACGATGATTCTAAGTGAAATAAGTCACACAGCGAAAGACACTTATCCTAAGATATCGCTTATAGAGGGAATGTCAAAATCGCTACACTTGAACTGAATTACAAAACAGAACAGAGTCACACATTTAGAAGACACACTATGGCTGCTTAACGGGAAAGGTGAGGTGGGGTGATGCATAAAACAAGGGTTTGAAATTAGCTCAGACACCGTTCCATAAGCCAAATATGTAATAGAAAAGGCCTACTCCCTGCTCAGTGACCTGCACTCAACACCCGCTATTCACCGCACAAGAATATATCTGAGTAGTAAGAATCTGAAAACCTATGTATCGATATCTCTCTGCAGGTGAATCAAGAGGGTGTAAAGCGGCATAAACAGGGCAGGGAAAAGCAGCCAAGCCCCATTCTAAACATAAATTACTTAAAAAAACCCACAAAACAAAGACAGTGAAAGAGATAGAAATTCTTACAAAATCAGTTCAGGGGCCCTTATGCCACCTGGATTGACCATATCTAGACCCACAGCTGGATGAGACATAAGGCTGGACACTCTTGGGGCTGAGAAGTTTGGTGAGGTTGGGTGAGCAAACGCAGATACATTAAAGTAATACCGTGGGGTACCCACCCCATGGGTCTTAAATCTCCAGGTACAAGGGCATCTTCCTACATCCAAACATGCATGGGAAACCCAGAGAATTGTATGCCGTGAGATCGGGAAAGGCTTCTAAAACGCACCTCATTTCTCCTCTCCTTGTGCTCGGGTTCGCCATTCTAGGCGCTTGACTACACATCTCCCTACTTGGAGAATCAGCACCTTTAACCTCCTGTTTCGTACAGGTTGCAATTTGTCCTGAGGATGAACGGGAAGACGGGCAACCAACGGGAGACTAGCCCTAGGTGTTGGGACAGGCACAGGTCACTCCATTTTCCCATCAGGAAGAAGAATGAATCACAGGCTCAGCCTGCCCCCCAGAACCAAAATAGGGCCTGAAGCAATCCTGCGCTTTTGCGGCCAGCTCCCAAAAAAGCGAGTAGACAAATGGAGCTCAGGGGCACTGCAATTCACAAACGTGCAGAGTTATCAATGAGAACTCTCGTCCACAAATATATTGAGGGAAGGCAACGAAGAGGATTTGAAAGCAAGGCAGATTTTCAGGAAACAGATTTCAGGAGGTAGATTTGACTCGCCTGTAAAGCACATGAAAAGCGGCAAAACGTTGACAATGATGCCCATGGCCAAAAAGGGCGTATGCGTTTTTTCCTGAATATATTCAGGAAAAAACGCATACGCCCTTTTTGTCCAACCAAGCAAGCCGGAAGGGCAAATCAGCGCTACAAGGAAGTCTCGCTTGCCCTCGGTCAAAAGGGCCATGCTGAAAAAAGTGTAAAAACCAGAAAAGCAGGACAGGCCATGGAGACATGGGAGCCTTGCTACGCTGATGGGTGGGATGTAAATTGCCAACAGCCACTCTGGAGAATTGTACGGTGTGTCCTGAAACAAGTAATAAACACAAATTAGAGAGCATAGGGCACTTCCATTCATGGGCATATAAATTGGGAAAACTAAAAATCAACAAGACACAGGCACCCCAAACTTTACGGCTGCTCTGTTTCCAAGAACCTCCACTTTGGTACACCTTCAATATCCCAGGAAAGAGAAAAATGGATAAAGAAATGGTGGTACTTGGCAGAATGGAATATCACTCAGCCATGAAATCAATGTCATAAGGCTAGTTAGCAGCATGATGAGTGGATTTAGATACGATGATTCTAAGTGAAATAAGTCACACAGAAAAAGACACTTATCCTAAGATATCGCTTATAGAGGGAATGTCAAAATCGCTACGCTTGAACTGAATTACAAAACAGAACAGAGTCACAGCTTTAGAAGACACACTATGGCTGCTTAACGGGAAAGGTGAGGTGGGGTGATGCATAAAACAAGGGTTTGAAGTTAGCTCAGAGACCGCTCCATAAGCCAAATATGTAATAGACAAGGCCTACTCCCTGCTCAGTAAACTGGACTCAACACCCCCTAGTCACCGCACAAGAATATATCTGACTCGTAAGAATCTGAAAACCTATGTATCGATATCTCTCTGCAAGTGAATCAAGAGGGTGTAAAGCGGCATAAACACAGCAGGGAAAAGCAGCCAAGACCCATTCTAAACATAAATTAGTTTAAAAAACCCACAAAACAAAGACAGGGAAAGAGAGAGAAATTCTTACAAAATCCGTTCAGGGTCTCTGATGCAACCTGGATTGACCATATCTAGACCCACAGTTGGATGAGACATAAGGCTGGACACTCTTGGGGCTGAGAGGATTGGTGAGGTTGGGTGAGCAAATGCAGATACTTTAAAGTAACTCCACGGGGTACCCACCCCATGGGTCTCAAATCTCCAGGTACAAGGGCATCTTCCTACATCAAAACATGCATGGGAAACACAGAAGATGGTATGCCATGAGATCGGGAAAGGTTTCTAAAACGCACCTCATTTCTCCTCTCCTTGTGCTCGGGTTCGCCATTCCAGCCGCTTGACTAACCATCTCCCTACTTGGAGAATCAGCACCTTTAACCTCCTGTTTCGTACAGGTTGTAATTTGTCCTGAGGATGAACGGGAAGACGGGGAACCAACGAGAGACAAACCCTAGGTGTTGGGACAGGCACAGGTCACTCCATTTTCCCATCAGGAAGAAGAATGAACCACAGGCTCCGCCTGCCCCCTGGAAGCCGAATAGGGCCTAAAACAATCCTGCGCTTTTGCGGCCAGCTCCCAAAAATGCGAGGAGACAAATGGAGCTCAGGGGCACTGCAATTCACAAACGTGCAGAGTTATAAATGAGAACTCTCGTCCACAAATATATTGAGGGAAGGCAACGAAGAGGATTTGAAAGCAAGGCAGATTTGCAGGAAACAGATTTCAGGAGGTAGATTCGACTCGCCTTTAAAGCACATGAAAAGCGGCAAAACGTTGACAATGATGCCCTTGGCCAAAAAGGGCGTATGCGTTTTTTCCTGAATATATTCAGGAAAAATCGCATACGCCCTTTTTGGCCAACCAAGCAAGCCGGAAGGGCAAATCAGCGCTACAAAGAAGTCTCGCTTGCCCTCGGTCAAAAGGGCCATGCTGAACAAAGTGTAAAAACCAGAAAAGCAGGACAGGCCATGGAGACATGGGAGCCTTGCTACGCTGATGGGCGGGATGTAAATTGCCAACAGGCACTCTGGAGAAGTGTACGGTGTGTCCTGAAACAAGTAATAAACACAGCTTAGAGAGCATAGGGCACTTCCACTCATGGGCGTATAAATTGGGAAAACTAAAAATCAACAAGACACAGGCACCCCAAACTTTACGGCTGCTCTGTTTCCAAGAACCTCCACTTCGGTACACCTTCAATATCCCAGGAAAGAGAAAAATGGATAAAGAAATGGTGGTACTTGGCACAATGGAATATCACTCAGCCATGAAATCAGTGTCATCAGGCTAGTTAGCAGCATGATGAGTGGATTTAGCGACGATGATTCTAAGTGAAATAAGTCACACAGAAAAAGACACTTATCCTAAGATATCGCTTATAGAGAGAATGTCAAAATCGCTACACTTGAACTGAATTACAAAACAGAACAGAGTCACACCTTTAGAAGACACACTATGGCTGCTTAACGGAAAAGGTGAGGTGGGGTGATACATAAAACAGGGGTTTGAAATTAGCTCAGAGACCACTCCATAAGCCAAATATATAATAGACAAGGCCTACTCCCTGCTCAGTGAACTGGACTCAACACACCCTAGTCACCTCACAAGCATATATCTGACTAGTAAAAATCTGAAAACCTATGTATCTATATCTCTCTGCAAGTGAATCAAGAGGGTGTAAAGCGGCATAAACACAGCAGGGGAAAGCAGCCAAGCTCCATTCTAAACATAAATAACTTAAAAAAACCCATAAAACAAAGACAGTGAAAGAGAGAGAAATTCTTACAAAATCCGTTCAGGGTCTCTGATGCAACCTGGATTGACCATATCTAGACCCACAGCTGGATGAGACATAAGGCTGGACACTCTTGGGGCTGAGAGGATTGGTGAGGTTGGGTGAGCAAACGCAGATACTTTAAAGTAATACCGCGGGGTACCCACCCCATGGGTCTCAAATCTCCAGGTACAAGAGCATCTTCCTACATCCAAACATGCATGGGAAACCCAGAGAATTGTATGCCGTGAGATCGGGAAAGGCTTCTAAAACGCACCTCATTTCTCCTCTCCTTGTGCTCGGGTTCGCCATTCTAGGCGCTTGACTAAACATCTCCCTACTTGGAGAATCAGCACCTTTAACCTCCTGTTTCGTACAGGTTGCAATTTGTCCTGAGGATGAACGGGAAGACGGGGAACCAACGAGAGACTAGCCCTAGGTGTTGGGACAGGCACAGGTCACTCCATTTTCCCATCAGGAAGAAGAATGAACCACAGGCTCAGCCTGCCCCCCAGAACCAAAATAGGGCCTGAAGCAATCCTGCGCTTTTGCGGCCAGCTCCCAAAAAAGCGAGGAGACAAATGGAGGTCAGGGGCACTGCAATTCACAAACGTGCAGAGTTATCAATGAGAACTCTCGTCCACAAATATATGGAGGGAAGGCAACGAAGAGGATTTGAAAGCAAGGCAGATTTTCAGGAAACAGATTTCAGGAGGTAGATTTGACTCGCCTTTAAAGCACATGAAAAGCGGCAAAACGTTGACAATGATGCCCATGGCCAAAAAGGGCGTATGCGTTTTTTCCTGAATATATTCAGGAAAAATCGCATACGCCCTTTTTGGCCAACCAAGCAAGCCGGAAGGGCAAATCAGTGCTACAAAGAAGTCTCGCTTGCCCTCGGTCAAAAATGCCATGCTGAAAAAAGTGTAAAAACCAGAAAAGCAGGACAGGCCATGGAGACATGGGAGCCTTGCTACGCTGATGGGCGGGATGTAAATTGCCAACAGGCACTCTGGAGAAGTGTACGGTGTGTCCTGAAACAAGTAATAAACACAGCTTAGAGAGCATAGGGCACTTCCACTCATGGGCGTATAAATTCGGAAAACTAAAAATCAACAAGACACAGGCACCCCAAACTTTACGGCTGCTCTGTTTCCAAGAACCTCCACTTCAGTACACCTTCAATATCCCAGGAAAGAGAAAAATGTGTAAACAAATGGTGGTACTTGGCACAATGGAATATCACTCAGCCATGAAATCAATGTCATAAGGCTAGTTAGCAGCATGATGAGTGGATTTAGCGACGATGATTCTAAGTGAAATAAGTCACTCAGAAAAAGACACTTATCCTAAGATATCGCTTATAGAGGGAATGTCAAAATCGCTACGCTTGAACTGAATTACAAAACAGAACAGAGTCACACCTTTAGAAGACACACTATGGCTGCTTAACGGGAAAGGTGAGGTGGGGTGATGCATAAAACAAGGGTTTGAAATTAGCTCAGAGACCGCTCCATAAGCCAAATATGTAATAGACAAGGCCTACGCCCTGCTCAGTGAACTGGACTCAACACCCCCTAGTCACCGCACAAGAATATATCTGACTAGTAAGAATCTGAAAACCTATGTATCGATATCTCTCTGCAAGTGAATCAAGAGGGTGTAAAGCGGCATAAACACAGCAGGGAAAAGCAGCAAAGCCCCATTCTAAACATAAATTACTTAAAAAAACCCACAAAACAAAGACAGTGAAAGAGAGAGAAATTCTTACAAAATCAGTTCAGGGGCTCTGATGCCACCTGGTTCGACCATATCTAGAGCCACAGCTGGATGAGACATAAGGCTGGACACTCTTGGGGCTGAGAGGATTGGTGAGGTTGGGTGAGCAAACGCAGATACTTTAAAGTAATACCGCGGGGTACCCACCCCATGGGTCTCAAATCTCCAGGTACAAGGGCATCTTCCTACATCAAAACATGCATGGGAAACCCAGAGGTTTGTATGCCGTGAGATCGGGAAAGGCTTCTAAAACGCACCTCATTTCTCCTCTCCTTGTGCTCGGGTTCACCATTCTAGCCGCTTGACTAAACATCTCCCTACTTGGAGAATCAGCACCTTTAACCTCCTGTTTCGTACAGGTTGCAATTTGTCCTGAGGATGAACGGGAAGACGGGGAACCAACGAGAGACTAGCCCTAGGTGTTGGGACAGGCACAGGTCACTCCATTTTCCCATCAGGAAGAAGAATGAACCACAGGCTCAGCCTGCCCCCCAGAACCAAAATAGGGCCTGAAGCAATCCTGCGCTTTTGCGGCCAGCTCCCAAAAAAGCGAGGAGACAAATGGAGCTCAGGGGCACTGCAATTCACAAACGTGCAGAGTTATAAATGAGAACTCTCGTCCACAAATATATTGAGGGAAGGCAACGAAGAGGATTTGAAAGCAAGGCAGATTTGCATGAAACAGATTTCAGGAGGTAGATTCGACTCGCCTTTAAAGCACATGAAAAGCAGCAAAACGTTGACAATGATGCCCTTGGCCAAAAAGGGCGTATGCGTTTTTTCCTGAATATATTCAGGAAAAAACGCATACGCCCTTTTTGGCCAACCAAGCAAGCCGGAAGGGCAAATCAGCGCTACAAAGAAGTCTCGCTTGCCCTCGGTCAAAAGGGCCATGCTGAAGAAAGTGTAAAAACCAGAAAAGCAGGACAGGCCATGGAGACATGGGAGCCTTGCTACGCTGATGGGCGGGATGTAAATTGCCAACAGGCACTCTGGAGAAGTGTACGGTGTGTCCTGAAACAAGTAATAAACACAGCTTAGAGAGCATAGGGCACTTCCACTCATGGGCGTATAAATTGGGAAAACTAAAAATCAACAAGACACAGGCACCCCAAACTTTACGGCTGCTCTGTTTCCAAGAACCTCCACTTCGGTACACCTTCAATATCCCAGGAAAGAGAAAAATGGATAAAGAAATGGTGGTACTTGGCACAATGGAATATCACTCAGCCATGAAATCTATGTCATAAGGCTAGTTAGCAGCATGATGAGTGGATTTAGGTACGATGATTCTAAGTGAAATAAGTCACAGAGAAAAAGACACTTATCCTAAGATATCGCTTATAGAGGGAATGTCAAAATCGCTACACTTGAACTGAATTACAAAACAGAACAGAGTCACACCATTAGAAGACACACTATGGCTGCTTAACGGGAAAGGTGAGGTGGGGTGATGCATAGAACAAGGGTTTGAAATTAGCTCAGATACCGCTGCATAAGCCAAATATGTAATAGACAAGGCCTACTCCCTGCTCAGTGAACTGGACTCAACACCCCCTAGTCACCGCACAAGAATATATCTGACTAGTAAGAATCTGAAAACCTATGTATCGATATCTCTCTGCAAGTGAATCAAGAGGGTGTAAAGCGGCATAAACACAGCAGGGAAAAGCAGCCAAGCCCCATTCTAAACTTAAATTACTTTAAAAATCCCACAAAACTAAGACAGTGAAAGAGAGAGAAATTCTTACAAAATCCGTTCAGGGTCTCTGATGCAACCTGGATTGACCATATCTAGACCCACAGCTAGATGAGACATAAGGCTGGACACTCTTGGGGCTGAAAGGGTTGGTGAGGTTGGGTGAGCAAATGCAGATAATTTAAAGTAACACTGCGGGGTATCCACGCCATGTGTCTCAAATCTCCAGGTACAAGGGCATCGTCCTACATCAAAACATGCAAGGGAAACCCAGAAGATGGTATGCAGTGAAATCGGGAAAGGTTTCTAAAACGCACCTCATTTCTCCTCTCCTTGTGCTCGGGTTCGCCATTCCAGCCGCTTGACTAACCATCTCCCTACTTGGAGAATCAGCACCTTTAACCTCCTGTTTCGTACAGGTTGCAATTTGTCCTGAGGATGAACTGGAAGATGGGGAACCAACGAGAGACTAGCCCTAGGTTTTGGGACAGGCACAGGTCACTCCATTTTCCCATCAGGAAGAAGAATGAACCACAGGCTCCGCCGGCCCCATGGAAGCCGAATAACGCCTGAAGCAATCCTGCGCTTTTGCGGCCAGCTCCCAAAAAAGCGAGTAGACAAATGGAGCTCAGGGGCACTGCAATTCACAAACGTGCAGAGTTATAAATGAGAACTCTCGTCCACAAATATATTGAGGGAAGGCAACGAAGAGGATTTGAAAGCAAGGCAGATTTGCAGGAAACAGATTTCAGGAGGTAGATTCGACTCGCCTTTAAAGCACATGAAAAGCGGCAAAACGTTGACAATGATGCCCTTGGCCAAAGGGGCGTATGCGTTTTTTCCTGAATATATTCAGGAAAAAACGCATACGCCCTTTTTGGCCAACCAAGCAAGCCGGAAGGGCAAATCAGCGCTACAAAGAAGTCTCGCTTGCCCTCGGTCAAAAGGGCCATGCTGAAGAAAGTGTAAAAACCAGAAAAGCAGGACAGGCCATGGAGACATGGGAGCCTTGCTACGCTGATGGGCGGGATGTAAATTGCCAACAGGCACTCTGGAGAAGTGTACGGTGTGTCCTGAAACAAGTAATAAACACAGCTTAGAGAGCATAGGGCACTTCCACTCATGGGCGTATAAATCGGGAAAACTAAAACTCAACAAGACACAGGCACCCCAAACTTTACGGCTGCTCTGTTTCCAAGAACCTCCACTTTGGTACACCTTCAATATCCCAGGAAAGAGAAAAATGGATAAACAAATGGTGGTATTTGGCTCAATGGAATATCACTCAGCCATGAAATCAATGTCATAAGGCTAGTTAGCACCATGATGAGTGGATTTAGCGACGAAGATTCTAAGTGAAATAAGTCACACAGAAAAAGACACTTATCCTAAGATATCGTTTATAGAGGGAATGTCAAAATCGCTACACTTGAACTGAATTACAAAACAGAACAGAGTCACACCTTTAGAAGACACACTATGGCTGCTTAACGGGAAAGGTGAGGTGGGGTGATGCATAAAACAAGGGTTTGAAATAAGCTCAGAGACCGCTCCATAAGCCAAATATGTAATAGACAAGGCCTACTCCCTGCTCAGTGAACTGGACTCAACACCCCCTAGTCACCGCACAAGAATATATCTGACTAGTAAGAATCTGAAAACCTATGTATCGATACCTCTCTGCAAGTGAATCAAGAGGGTGTAAAGCGGCATAAACACAGCAGGGAAAAGCAGCCAAGACCCATTCTAAACATAAATTACTTTAAAAAAACCACAAAACAAAGACAGTGAAAGAGAGAGAAATTCTTACAAAATCCGTTCAGGGTCTCTGATGCAACCTGGATTGACCATATCTAGACCCACAACTGGATGAGACATAAGGCTGGACACTCTTGGGGCTGAGAGGATTGGTGAGGTTGGGTGAGCAAACGCAGATACTTAAAATAACACCTCGGGGTACACACCCCATGGGTCTCAAATCTCCAGGTACAAGGGCATCTTCCTACATCAAAACATGCATGGGAAACCCAGAAGATGGTATGCCGTGAGATCGGGAAAGGTTTCTAAAACGCACCTCATTTCTCCTCTCCTTGTGCTCGAGTTCGCCATTCCAGCCGCTTGACTAACCATCTCCCTACTTGGAGAATCAGCACCTTTAACCTCCTGATTGTACAGGTTGCAATTTGTCCTGAGGATGAACGGGAAGACGGGGAACCAACGAGAGACGAGTCCTAGGTGTTGGGACAGGCATAGGTCACTCCATTTTCCCATCAGGAAGAAGAATGAACCACAGGCTCAGCCTGCCCCCCAGAACCAAAATAGGGCCTGAAGCAATCCTGCGCTTTTGCGGCCAGCTCCCAAAAAAGCGAGGAGACAAATGGAGCTCAGGGGCACTGCAATTCACAAACGTGCAGAGTTATAAATGAGAACTCTCGGCCACAAATATATTGAGGGAAGGCAACGAAGAGGATTTGAAAGCAAGGCAGATTTGCAGGAAACAGATTTCAGGAGGTAGATTCGACTCGCCTTTAAAGCACATGAAAAGCGGCAAAACGTTGACAATGATGCCCTTGGCCAAAAAGGGCGTATGCGTTTTTTCCTGAATATATTCAGGAAAAAACGCATACGCCCTTTTTGGCCAACCAAGCAAGCCGGAAGGGCAAATCAGCGCTACAAAGAAGTATCGCTTGCCCTCGGTCTAAAGGGCCATGCTGAAAAAAGTGTAAAAACCAGAAAAGCAGGACAGGCCATGGAGACATGGGAGCCTTGCTATGCTGATGGGTGGGATGTAAATTGCCAACAGGCACTCTGGAGAAGTGTACGGTGTGTCCTGAAACAAGTAATAAACACAGCTTAAAGAGCATAGGGCACTTCCACTCATGGGCGTATAAATTGGGAAAACTAAAAATCAACAAGACACAGGCACCCCAAACTTTACGGCTGCTCTGTTTCCAAGAACCTCCACTTCGGTACACCTTCAATATCCCAGGAAAGAGAAAAATGGATAAACAAATGGTGGTACTTGGCACAATGGAATATCACTCAGCCATGAAATCAATGTCATAAGGCTAGTTAGCGGCATGATGAGTGGATTTAGCGACGATGATTCTAAGTGAAATAAGTCACACAGAAAAAGACACTTATCCTAAGATATCGCTTAAAGAGGGAATGTCAAAATCGCTGCACTTGAACTGAATTACAAAACAGAACAGAGTCACACCTTTAGAAGACACACTATGGCTGCTTAACGGGAAAGGTGAGGTGGGGTGATGCATAGAAGAAGGGTTTGAAATTAGCTCAGAGACCGCTCCATAAGCCAAATATGTAATAGACAAGGCCTACTCCCTGCTCAGTGAACTGGACTCAACACCCCCTAGTCACCGCACAAGAATATATCTGACTAGTAAGAATCTGAAAACCTATGTATCGATATCTCTCTGCAAGTGAATCAAGAGGGTGTAAAGCGGCATAAACACAGCAGGGAAAAGCAGCCAAACCCCATTCTAAACATACATTACTTTAAAAAACCCACAAAACAAAGACAGTGAAAGAGAGAGAAATTCTTACAAAATCCGTTCAGGGGCTCTTATGCCACCTGGATTGACCATATCTAGACCCACAGCTGGATGAGACATAAGGCTGGACACTCTTGGGGCTGAGAGGATTGGTGAGGTTGGGTGAGCAAACGAAGATAATTTAAAGTAATACCGCAGGGTACCCACCCCATGGGTCTCAAATCTCCAGGTACAAGGGCATCTTCCTACATCAAAACATGCATGGGAAACCCAGAAGATGGTATGCCGTGGGATCGGGAAAGGTTTCTAAAACGCACCTCATTACTTCTCTCCTTGTGCTCGGGTTCGCCATTCCAGCCGCTTGACTAACCATCTCCCTACTTGGAGAATCAGCACCTTTAACCTCCTGTTTCGTCCAGGTTGCAATTTTTCCTGAGGATGCACGGGAAGACGGGGAACCAACGAGAGACTAGCCCTAGGTGTTGGGACAGGCACAGGTCACTCCATTTTCCCATCAGGAAGAAGAATGAACCACAGGCTCAGCCTGCCCCCCAGAACCAAAATAGGGCCTGAAGCAATCCTGCGTTTTTGCGGCCAGCTCCCAAAAAAGCGAGTAGACAAATGGAGCTCAGCGGCACTGCAATTCACAAAAGTGCAGAGTTATAAATGAGAACTCTCGTCCACAAATATATTGAGGGAAGGCAACGAAGAGGATTTGAAAGCAAGGCAGATTTGCAGGAAACAGATTTCAGGAGGTAGATTCGACTCGCCTTTAAAGCACATGAAAAGCCGCAAAAGGGTGACAATGATGCCCTTGGCCAAAAAGGGCGTATGCGTTCTTTCCTGAATATATTCAGGAAAAAACGCATACGCCCTTTTTGGCCAACCAAGCAAGCCGGAAGGGCAAATCAGCGTTACAAAGAAGTCTCGCATGCCCTCGGTAAAAAGGGCCATGCTGAACAAACTGTAAAAACCAGAAAAACAGGACAGGCCATGGAGACATGGGAGCCTTGCTACACTGATGGGTGGGATGTAAATTGCCAACAGGCACTCTGGAGAACTGTACGGTGTGTCCTGAAACAAGTAATAAACACAGCTTAGAGAGCATAGGGCACTTCCACTCATGGGCGTATAAATTGGGAAAACTAAAAACCAACAACACACAGGCACCCCAAACTTTACGGCTGCTCTGTTTCCAAGAACCTCCACTTCGGTACACCTTCAATATCCCAGGAAAGAGAAAAATGGATAAACAAATGGTGGTACTTGGCACAATGGAATATCACTCAGCCATGAAATCAATGTCATAAGGCTAGTTAGCAGCATGATGAGTGAATTTACGTATGATGATTCTAAGTGAAATAAGTCACACAGAAAAGACACTTAAACTAAGATATCGCTTATAGAGGGAATGTCAAAATCGCTACACTTGAACTGAATTACAAAACAGAACAGAGTCACACCTTTAGAAGACACACTATGGCTTCTTAATGGGAAAGGTGAGGTGGGGTGATGCATAAAACAAGGGTCAGAAATTAGTTCAGAGACCGTTCCATAAGCCAAATATGTAATAGACAAGGCCTACTCCCTGCTCAGTGATCTGGACTCAACACCCCCTAGTCATCGCACAAGAATATATCTGACTAGTAAGAATCTGAAAATCTATGTATCGATATCTATCTGCGAGTGAATCAAGAGGCTGTAAAACGGAATAAACACAGCAGGGAAAAGGAGCCAAACCCCATTCTAAACATAAATAACTTTTTGAAAACCCACAAAACAAAGACAGGGAAAGAGAGAGAAATTCTTACAAAATCCGTTCAGGGTCTCTGATGCAACCTGGATTGACCATATCTAGACCCACAGCTGGATGAGACATAAGGCTGGACACTCTTGGGGCTGAGAGGATTGGTGAGGTTGGGTGAGCAAACGCAGATACTTTAAAATAATACCGCGGGGTACCCCCCCCCCATGGGTCTCAAATCTCCAGGTACAAGGGCATCTTCCTACATCAAAACATGCATGGGAAACCCAGAAGATGGTGAGCCGTGAGATCGGGAAAGGTTTCTAAAAGGCACCTCATTTCTCCTCTCTTTGTGCTCGGGTTCGTCATTCCAGCCGCTTGACTAACCATCTCCCTACTTGGAGAATCAGCACCTTTAACCTCCTGTTTCGTACAGGTTGCAATTTGTCCTGAGGATGAACGGGAAGACGGGCAACCAACGAGAGACTAGCCCTAGGTTTTGGGACAGGCACAGGTCACTCCATTTTCCCATCAGGAAGAAGAATGAACCACAGGCTCACCCTGCCCCCCAGAACCAAAATAGGGCCTGAAGCAATCCTGCTCTTTTGCGGCCAGCTCCCAAAAAAGCGAGTAGACAAATGGAGCTCAGCGGCACTGCAATTCACAAAAGTGCAGAGTTATAAATGAGAACTCTCGTCCACAAATATATTGAGGGAAGGCAACGAAGAGGATTTGAAAGCAAGGCAGATTTGCAGGAAACAGATTTCAGGAGGTAGATTCGACTCGCCTTTAAAGCACATGAAAAGCCGCAAAAGGGTGACAATGATGCCCTTGGCCAAAAAGGGCGTATGCGTTCTTTCCTGAATATATTCAGGAAAAAACGCATACGCCTTTTTGGCCAACCAAGCAAGCCGGAAGGGCAAATCAGCGTTACAAAGAAGTCTCGCATGCCCTCGGTAAAAAGGGCCATGCTGAACAAACTGTAAAAACCAGAAAAACAGGACAGGCCATGGAGACATGGGAGCCTTGCTACACTGATGGGTGGGATGTAAATTGCCAACAGGCACTCTGGAGAACTGTACGGTGTGTCCTGAAACAAGTAATAAACACAGCTTAGAGAGCATAGGGCACTTCCACTCATGGGCGTATAAATTGGGAAAACTAAAAACCAACAACACACAGGCACCCCAAACTTTACGGCTGCTCTGTTTCCAAGAACCTCCACTTCGGTACACCTTCAATATCCCAGGAAAGAGAAAAATGGATAAACAAATGGTGGTACTTGGCACAATGGAATATCACTCAGCCATGAAATCAATGTCATAAGGCTAGTTAGCAGCATGATGAGTGAATTTACGTATGATGATTCTAAGTGAAATAAGTCACACAGAAAAGACACTTAAACTAAGATATCGCTTATAGAGGGAATGTCAAAATCGCTACACTTGAACTGAATTACAAAACAGAACAGAGTCACACCTTTAGAAGACACACTATGGCTTCTTAATGGGAAAGGTGAGGTGGGGTGATGCATAAAACAAGGGTCAGAAATTAGTTCAGAGACCGTTCCATAAGCCAAATATGTAATAGACAAGGCCTACTCCCTGCTCAGTGATCTGGACTCAACACCCCCTAGTCACCGCACAAGAATATATCTGACTAGTAAGAATCTGAAAATCTATGTATCGATATCTATCTGCGAGTGAATCAAGAGGCTGTAAAACGGCATAAACACAGCAGGGAAAAGGAGCCAAACCCCATTCTAAACATAAATAACTTTTTGAAAACCCACAAAACAAAGACAGGGAAAGAGAGAGAAATTCTTACAAAATCCGTTCAGGGTCTATGATGCAACCTGGATTGACCATATCAAGACCCACAGCTGGATGAGACATAAGGCTGGACATTCTTGGGGCTGAGAGGATTGGTGAGGTTGGGTGAGCAAATGCAGATACTTTAAAGTAATACCGCGGGGTACCCACCCCATGGGTCTCAAATCTCCAGGTACAAGGGAATCTTCCTACATCAAAACATGCATGGGAAACCCAGAAGATGGTATGCCGTGAGATCGGGAAAGGTTTCTAAAACGCAACTCATTTCTCCTCTCCTTTTGCTCGGGTTCGCCATTCCAGCCGCTTGACTAACCATCTCCCTACTTGGAGAATCAGCACCTTTAACCTCCTGTTTCGTACAGGTTGTAATTTGTCCTGAGGATGAACGTGAAGACGGGGAACCAAAGAGAGACTAGCCCTAGGTGTTGGGACAGGCACAGGTCACTCCATTTTCCCATCAGGAAGAAGAATGAACCACAGGCTCAGCCTGCCCCCCAGAACCAAAATAGGGCCTGAAGCAATCCTGCGCTTTTGCGGCCAGCTCCCAAGAAAGCGAGGAGACAAATGGAGCTCAGGGGCACTGCAATTCACAAACGTGCAGAGTTATAAATGAGAACTCTCGTCCACAAATATATTGAGGGAAGGCAACGAAGAGGATTTGAAAGCAAGGCAGATTTGCAGGAAACAGATTTCAGGAGGTAGATTCGACTCGCCTTTAAAGCACATGAAAAGCGGCAAAACGTTGACAATGATGCCCTTGGCCAAAAAGGGCGTATGCGTTTTTTCCTGAATATATTCAGGAAAAAACGCATACGCCCTTTTTGGCCAACCAAGCAAGCCGGAAGGGCAAATCAGCGCTACAAAGAAGTCTCGCTTGCCCTCGGTCAAAAGGGCCATGCTGAACAAACAGTAAAAACCAGAAAAGCAGGACAGGCCATGGAGACATGGGAGCCTTGCTACGCTGATGGGCGGGATATAAATTGCCAACAGGCACTCTGGAGAAGAGTACGGTGTGTCCTGAAACAAGTAATAAACACAGCGTTGAGAGCATAGGGCACTTCCACTCATGGGCGTATAAATTGGGAAAACTAAAAATCAACAAGACACAGGCACCCCAAACTTTACGGCTGCTCTGTTTCCAAGAACCTCCGCTTCGGTACACCTTCAATATCCCAGGAAAGAGAAAAATGGATAAACAAATGGTGGTACTTGGCACAATGGAATATCACTCAGCCATGAAATCAATGTCATAAGGCTAGTTAGCGGCATGATGAGTGGATTTAGCAACGATGATTCTAAGTGAAATAAGTCACACAGAAAAAGACACTTATCCTAAGATATCGCTTAAAGAGGGAATGTCAAAATCGCTGCACTTGAACTGAATTACAAAACAGAACAGAGTCACACCTTTAGAAGACACACTATGGCTGCTTAACGGGAAAGGTGAGGTGGGGTGATGCATAGAAGAAGGGTTTGAAATTAGCTCAGAGACCGCTCCATAAGCCAAATATGTAATAGACAAGGCCTACTCCCTGCTCAGTGAACTGGACTCAACACCCCCTAGTCACCGCACAAGAATATATCTGACTCGTAAGAATCTGAAAACCTATGTATCGATATCTCTCTGCAAGTGAATCAAGAGGGTGTAAAGCGGCATAAACACAGCAGGGAAAAGCAGCCAAACCCCATTCTAAACATACATTACTTTAAAAAACCCACAAAACAAAGACAGTGAAAGAGAGAGAAATTCTTACAAAATCCGTTCAGGGGCTCTTATGCCACCTGGATTGACCATATCTAGACCCACAGCTGGATGAGACATAAGGCTGGACACTCTTGGGGCTGAGAGGATTGGTGAGGTTGGGTGAGCAAACGCAGATACTTTAAAATAATACCGCGGGGTACCCCCCCCCATGGGTCTCAAATCTCCAGGTACAAGGGCATCTTCCTACATCAAAACATGCATGGGAAACCCAGAAGATGGTGAGCCGTGAGATCGGGAAAGGTTTCTAAAAGGCACCTCATTTCTCCTCTCTTTGTGCTCGGGTTCGTCATTCCAGCCGCTTGACTAACCATCTCCCTACTTGGAGAATCAGCACCTTTAACCTCCTGTTTCGTACAGGTTGCAATTTGTCCTGAGGATGAACGGGAAGACGGGCAACCAACGAGAGACTAGCCCTAGGTTTTGGGACAGGCACAGGTCACTCCATTTTCCCATCAGGAAGAAGAATGAACCACAGGCTCAGCCTGCCCCCCAGAACCAAAATAGGGCCTGAAGCAATCCTGCTCTTTTGCGGCCAGCTCCCAAAAAAGCGAGTAGACAAATGGAGCTCAGGGGCACTGCAATTCACAAACGTGCAGAGTTATAAATGAGAACTCTCGTCCACAAATATATTGAGGGAAGGCAACGAAGAGGATTTGAAAGCAAGGAAGATTTGCAAGAAACCGATTTCAGGAGGTAGATTCGACTCGCCTTTAAAGCACATGAAAAGTGGCAGAACTTTGATAATGATGCCCTTGACCAAAAAGGGCGTATGCCTTTTTTCCTGAATATATTCAGGAAAAAAGGCATACGCCCTTTTTGGCCAACCAAGCAAGCCAGAAGGGCAAATCAGCGCTACAAAGAAGTCTCGCTTGCCCTCGGTCAAAAGGGCCATGCTGAACAAAGTGTAAAAACCAGAAAAGCAGGACAGGCCATGGAGACATGGGAGCCTAGCTTCGCTGATGGGCGGGATGTAAATTGCCAACAGGCACTCTGGAGAAGAATACGGTGTGTCCTGAAACAAGTAATAAACACAGCGTAGAGAGCATAGGGCACTTCCACTCATGGGCGTATAAATTGGGAAAACTAAAAATCAACAAGACACAGGCACCCCAAACTTTACGGCTGCTCTGTTTCCAAGAACCTCCGCTTCGGTACACCTTCAATATCCCAAGAAAGAGAAAAATGGATAAAGAAATGGTGGTACTTGGCACAATGGAATATCACTCAGCCATGAAATCAATCTCATAAGGCTACTTAGCAGCATGATGAGTGGATTTAGGTACGATGATTCTAAGTGAAATAAGTCACACAGAAAAAGACACTTATCCTAAGATATCGCTTATAGAGGGAATGTCAAAATCGCTACACTTGAACTGAATTACAAAACAGAACAGAGTCACACCTTTAGAAGACACACTATGGCTGCTTAACGGGAAAGGTGAGGTGGGGTGATGCATAGAAGAAGGGTTTGAAATTAGCTCAGAGACCGCTCCATAAGCCAAATATGTAATAGACAAGGCCTACTCCCTGCTCAGTGAACTGGACTCAACACCCCCTAGTCACTGCACAAGAATATATCTGACTAGTAAGAATCTGAAAACCTATGTATCGATATCTCTCTGCAAGTGAATCAAGAGGGTGTAAAGCGGCATAAACACAGCAGGGAAAAGCAGCCAAACCCCATTCTAAACATACATTACTTTAAAAAACCCACAAAACAAAGACAGTGAAAGAGAGAGAAATTCTTACAAAATCCGTTCAGGGGCTCTTATGCCACCTGGATTGACCATATCTAGACCCACAGCTGGATGAGACATAAGGCTGGACACTCTTGGGGCTGAGAGGATTGGTGAGGTTGGGTGAGCAAACGAAGATAATTTAAAGTAATACCGCAGGGTACCCACCCCATGGGTCTCAAATCTCCAGGTACAAGGGCATCTTCCTACATCAAAACATGCATGGGAAACCCAGAAGATGGTATGCCGTGGGATCGGGAAAGGTTTCTAAAACGCACCTCATTACTTCTCTCCTTGTGCTCGGGTTCGCCATTCCAGCCGCTTGACTAACCATCTCCCTACTTGGAGAATCAGCACCTTTAACCTCCTGTTTCGTCCAGGTTGCAATTTTTCCTGAGGATGCACGGGAAGACGGGGAACCAACGAGAGACTAGCCCTAGGTGTTGGGACAGGCACAGGTCACTCCATTTTCCCATCAGGAAGAAGAATGAACCACAGGCTCAGCCTGCCCCCCAGAACCAAAATAGGGCCTGAAGCAATCCTGCGTTTTTGCGGCCAGCTCCCAAAAAAGCGAGTAGACAAATGGAGCTCAGCGGCACTGCAATTCACAAAAGTGCAGAGTTATAAATGAGAACTCTCGTCCACAAATATATTGAGGGAAGGCAACGAAGAGGATTTGAAAGCAAGGCAGATTTGCAGGAAACAGATTTCAGGAGGTAGATTCGACTCGCCTTTAAAGCACATGAAAAGCCGCAAAAGGGTGACAATGATGCCCTTGGCCAAAAAGGGCGTATGCGTTCTTTCCTGAATATATTCATGAAAAAACGCATACGCCCTTTTTGGCCAACCAAGCAAGCCGGAAGGGCAAATCAGCGTTACAAAGAAGTCTCGCATGCCCTCGGTAAAAAGGGCCATGCTGAACAAACTGTAAAAACCAGAAAAACAGGACAGGCCATGGAGACATGGGAGCCTTGCTACACTGATGGGTGGGATGTAAATTGCCAACAGGCACTCTGGAGAACTGTACGGTGTGTCCTGAAACAAGTAATAAACACAGCTTAGAGAGCATAGGGCACTTCCACTCATGGGCGTATAAATTGGGAAAACTAAAAACCAACAACACACAGGCACCCCAAACTTTACGGCTGCTCTGTTTCCAAGAACCTCCACTTCGGTACACCTTCAATATCCCAGGAAAGAGAAAAATGGATAAACAAATGGTGGTACTTGGCACAATGGAATATCACTCAGCCATGAAATCAATGTCATAAGGCTAGTTAGCAGCATGATGAGTGAATTTACGTATGATGATTCTAAGTGAAATAAGTCACACAGAAAAGACACTTAAACTAAGATATCGCTTATAGAGGGAATGTCAAAATCGCTACACTTGAACTGAATTACAAAACAGAACAGAGTCACACCTTTAGAAGACACACTATGGCTTCTTAATGGGAAAGGTGAGGTGGGGTGATGCATAAAACAAGGGTCAGAAATTAGTTCAGAGACCGTTCCATAAGCCAAATATGTAATAGACAAGGCCTACTCCCTGCTCAGTGATCTGGACTCAACACCCCCTAGTCACCGCACAAGAATATATCTGACTAGTAAGAATCTGAAAATCTATGTATCGATATCTATCTGCGAGTGAATCAAGAGGCTGTAAAACGGCATAAACACAGCAGGGAAAAGGAGCCAAACCCCATTCTAAACATAAATAACTTTTTGAAAACCCACAAAACAAAGACAGGGAAAGAGAGAGAAATTCTTACAAAATCCGTTCAGGGTCTCTGATGCAACCTGGATTGACCATATCTAGACCCACAGCTGGATGAGACATAAGGCTGGACACTCTTGGGGCTGAGAGGATTGGTGAGGTTGGGTGAGCAAACGCAGATACTTTAAAATAATACCGCGGGGTACCCCCCCCCATGGGTCTCAAATCTCCAGGTACAAGGGCATCTTCCTACATCAAAACATGCATGGGAAACCCAGAAGATGGTGAGCCGTGAGATCGGGAAAGGTTTCTAAAAGGCACCTCATTTCTCCTCTCTTTGTGCTCGGGTTCGTCATTCCAGCCGCTTGACTAACCATCTCCCTACTTGGAGAATCAGCACCTTTAACCTCCTGTTTCGTACAGGTTGCAATTTGTCCTGAGGATGAACGGGAAGACGGGCAACCAACGAGAGACTAGCCCTAGGTTTTGGGACAGGCACAGGTCACTCCATTTTCCCATCAGGAAGAAGAATGAACCACAGGCTCACCCTGCCCCCCAGAACCAAAATAGGGCCTGAAGCAATCCTGCGCTTTTGCGGCCAGCTCCCAAAAAAGCGAGTAGACAAATGGAGCTCAGGGGCACTGCAATTCACAAACGTGCAGAGTTATAAATGAGAACTCTCGTCCACAAATATATTGAGGGAAGGCAACGAAGAGGATTTGAAAGCAAGGAAGATTTGCAAGAAACCGATTTCAGGAGGTAGATTCGACTCGCCTTTAAAGCACATGAAAAGCGGCAAAACGTTGACAATGATGCCCTTGGCCAAAAAGGGCGTATGCGTTTTTTCCTGAATATATTCAGGAAAAAACGCATACGCCCTTTTTGGCCAACCAAGCAAGCCGGAAGGGCAAATCAGCGCTACAAAGACGTATCGCTTGCCCTCGGTCTAAAGGGCCATGCTGAAAAAAGTGTAAAAACCAGAAAAGCAGGACAGGCCATGGAGACATGGGAGCCTTGCTATGCTGATGGGTGGGATGTAAATTGCCAACAGGCACTCTGGAGAAGTGTACGGTGTGTCCTGAAACAAGTAATAAACACAGCTTAAAGAGCATAGGGCACTTCCACTCATGGGCGTATAAATTGGGAAAACTAAAAATCAACAAGACACAGGCACCCCAAACTTTACGGCTGCTCTGTTTCCAAGAACCTCCACTTCGGTACACCTTCAATATCCCAGGAAAGAGAAAAATGGATAAACAAATGGTGGTACTTGGCACAATGGAATATCACTCAGCCATGAAATCAATGTCATAAGGCTAGTTAGCGGCATGATGAGTGGATTTAGCGACGATGATTCTAAGTGAAATAAGTCACACAGAAAAAGACACTTATCCTAAGATATCGCTTAAAGAGGGAATGTCAAAATCGCTGCACTTGAACTGAATTACAAAACAGAACAGAGTCACACCTTTAGAAGACACACTATGGCTGCTTAACGGGAAAGGTGAGGTGGGGTGATGCATAGAAGAAGGGTTTGAAATTAGCTCAGAGACCGCTCCATAAGCCAAATATGTAATAGACAAGGCCTACTCCCTGCTCAGTGAACTGGACTCAACACCCCCTAGTCACCGCACAAGAATATATCTGACTCGTAAGAATCTGAAAACCTATGTATCGATATCTCTCTGCAAGTGAATCAAGAGGGTGTAAAGCGGCATAAACACAGCAGGGAAAAGCAGCCAAACCCCATTCTAAACATACATTACTTTACAAAACCCACAAAACAAAGACAGTGAAAGAGAGAGAAATTCTTACAAAATCCGTTCAGGGGCTCTTATGCCACCTGGATTGACCATATCTAGACCCACAGCTGGATGAGACATAAGGCTGGACACTCTTGGGGCTGAGAGGATTGGTGAGGTTGGGTGAGCAAACGCAGATACTTTAAAATAATACCGCGGGGTACCCCCCCCCATGGGTCTCAAATCTCCAGGTACAAGGGCATCTTCCTACATCAAAACATGCATGGGAAACCCAGAAGATGGTGAGCCGTGAGATCGGGAAAGGTTTCTAAAAGGCACCTCATTTCTCCTCTCTTTGTGCTCGGTTTCGTCATTCCAGCCGCTTGACTAACCATCTCCCTACTTGGAGAATCAGCACCTTTAACCTCCTGTTTCGTACAGGTTGCAATTTGTCCTGAGGATGAACGGGAAGACGGGCAACCAACGAGAGACTAGCCCTAGGTTTTGGGACAGGCACAGGTCACTCCATTTTCCCATCAGGAAGAAGAATGAACCACAGGCTCAGCCTGCCCCCCAGAACCAAAATAGGGCCTGAAGCAATCCTGCTCTTTTGCGGCCAGCTCCCAAAAAAGCGAGTAGACAAATGGAGCTCAGGGGCACTGCAATTCACAAACGTGCAGAGTTATAAATGAGAACTCTCGTCCACAAATATATTGAGGGAAGGCAACGAAGAGGATTTGAAAGCAAGGAAGATTTGCAAGAAACCGATTTCAGGAGGTAGATTCGACTCGCCTTTAAAGCACATGAAAAGTGGCAAAACGTTGATAATGATGCCCTTGACCAAAAAGGGCGTATGCCTTTTTTCCTGAATATATTCAGGAAAAAAGGCATACGCCCTTTTTGGCCAACCAAGCAAGCCAGAAGGGCAAATCAGCGCTACAAAGAAGTCTCGCTTGACCTCGGTCAAAAGGGCCATGCTGAAAAAGTGTAAAAACCAGAAAAGCAGGACAGGCCATGGAGACATGGAAGCCTTGCTAAGCTGATGGGTGGGACGTAAATGGCCAACAGGCACTCTGGAGAAGTGTACGGTGTGTCCTGAAAAAAGTAATAAACACAGCTTAGAGAGCATAGGGCACTTCCACTCATGGGCGTATAAATTGGGAAAACTAAAAATCAACAAGACACAGGCACCCAGAACTTTACGGCTGCTCTGTTTCCAAGAACCTCCACTTTGTTACGCCTGCAATATCCCAGGAAAGAGAAAAATGGATAAAGAAATGGTGGTACTTGGCACAATGGAATATCACTCAGCCATGAAATCAGTGTCATAAGGCTAGTTAGCACCATGATGAGTGGATTTAGCAACGATAATTCTAAGTGAAATAAGTCACACAGAAAAAGACACTTATCCTAAGATATCGCTTATACAGGGAATGTCAAAATCGCTACACTTGAACTGAATTACAAAACAGAACAGAGTCACACCTTTAGAAGACACACTATGGCTGCTTAATGGAAAAGGTGAGGTGGGGTGATACATAAAACAGGGGTTTGAAATTAGCTCAGAGACCACTCCATAAGCCAAATATGTAATAGACAAGGCCTACTCCCTGCTCAGTGAACTGGACTCAACACCCCCTAGTCACCGCACAAGAATATATCTGACTAGTAAGAATCTGAAAACCTTTGTATCGATATCTCTCTGCAAGTGAATCAAGAGGGTGTAAAGCGGCATAAACACAGCAGGGAAAAGCAGCCAAGACCCATTCTAAACATAAATTCCTTTAAACATCCCACAAAACAAAGAGAGTGAAAGAGAGAGAAATTCTTACAAAATCCGTTCAGGGTCTCTGATGCAACATGGATTGACCATATCTAGACCCACAGCTGGATCAGACATAAGGCTGGACACTCTTGGGGCTGAGAGGATTGGTGAGGTTGGATGAGCAAACGCAGATACTTTAAAGTAATACCGCGGGGTACCCACCCCATGGGTCTCAAATCTCCAGGTACAAGGGCATCTTCCTACATCAAAACATGCATGTGAAACCAAGAAGATGGTATGCCGTGAGATCGGGAAAGGTTTCTAAAACGCACCTCATTTCTCCTCTCCTTGTGCTCGGGTTCCCCATTTCAGCCGCTTGATTAACCATCTCCCTACTTGGAGAATCAGCATCTTTAAACTCCTGTATCGTACAGGTTGCAATTTTCCTGAGGATGAACGGGAAGACGGGGAACCAAAGAGAGACTAGCCCTAGGTGTTGAGACAGGCACAGGTCACTCCATTTTCCCATCAGGAAGAAGAATGAACCACAGGCTCAGCCTGCCCCCCAAAACCAAAATAGGGCCTGAAGCAATCCTGCGCTTTTGCGGCCAGCTCCCAAAAAAGCGAGTAGACAAATGGAGCTCAGGGGCACTGCAATTCACAAACGTGCAGAGTTATAAATGAGAACTCTCGTCCACAAATATATTGAAGGAAGGCAACGAAGAGGATTTGAAAGCAAGGCAGATTTGCAGGAAACAGATTTCAGGAGGTAGATTCGACTCGCCTTTAAAGCACATGAAAAGCGGCAAAACGTTGACAATGATGCCCTTGGCCAAAAAGGGCGTATGCGTTTTTTCCTGAATATATTCAGGAAAAAACGCATACGCCCTTTTTGGCCAACCAAGCAAGCCGGAAGGGCAAATCAGCGCTACAAAGAAATCTCGCTTGCCATCGGTCAAAAGGGACATTCTTAAAAAAGTGTAAAAACCATAAAAGCAGGACAGGCCATGGAGACATGGGAGCCTTGCTACGCTGATGGGCGGGATGTAAATTGCCAACAGGCACTCTGGAGAAGTGTACGGTGTGTCCTGAAAAAAGTAATAAACACAGCTTAGAGAGCATAGAGCACTTCCACTCATGGGCGTATACATTGGAAAACTAAAAATCAACAAGACACAAGCACTGCAACCTTTACGGCTGCTCTGTTTCCAAGAACCTCCACTTCGGTACACCTTCAATATCCCAGAAAGAGAAAAATGGATAAAGAAATGGTGGTACTTGGCACAATGGAATATCACTCAGCCATGAAATCAATGTCATAAGGTTAGTTAGCAGCATGATAAGTGGATTTAGGTACGATGATTCTAAGTGAAATAAGTCACACAGCGAAAGACACTTATCCTAAGATATCGCTTATAGAGGGAATGTCAAAATCGCTACACTTGAACTGAATTACAAAACAGAACAGAGTCACACATTTAGAAGACACACTATGGCTGCTTAACGGGAAAGGTGAGGTGGGGTGATGCATAAAACAAGGGTTTGAAATTAGCTCAGACACCGTTCCATAAGCCAAATATGTAATAGAAAAGGCCTACTCCCTGCTCAGTGACCTGCACTCAACACCCGCTATTCACCGCACAAGAATATATCTGACTAGTAAGAATCTGAAAACCTATGTATCGATATCTCTCTGCAGGTGAATCAAGAGGGTGTAAAGCTGCATAAACAGGGCAGGGAAAAGCAGCCAAGCCCCATTCTAAACATAAATTACTTAAAAAAACCCACAAAACAAAGACAGTGAAAGAGATAGAAATTCTTACAAAATCAGTTCAGGGGCTCTTATGCCACCTGGATTGACCATATCTAGACCCACAGCTGGATGAGACATAAGGCTGGACACTCTTGGGGCTGAGAAGTTTGGTGAGGTTGGGTGAGCAAACGCAGATACATAAAAGTAATACCGTGGTGTACCCACCCCATGGGTGTTAAATCTCCAGGTACAAGGGCATCCTCCTACATCCAAACATGCATGGGAAACCCAGAGAATTGTATGCCGTGAGATCGGGAAAGGCTTCTAAAACGCACCTCATTTCTCCTCTCCTTGTGCTCGGGTTCGCCATTCTAGGCGCTTGACTAAACATCTCCCTACTTGGAGAATCAGCACCTTTAACCTCCTGTTTCGTACAGGTTGCAATTTGTCCTGAGGATGAACGGGAAGACGGGCAACCAACGGGAGACTAGCCCTAGGTGTTGGGACAGGCACAGGTCACTCCATTTTCCCATCAGGAAGAAGAATGAATCACAGGCTCAGCGTGCCCCCCAGAACCAAAATAGGGCCTGAAGCAATCCTGCGCTTTTGCGGCCAGCTCCCAAAAAAGCGAGTAGACAAATGGAGCTAAGGGGCACTGCAATTCACAAACGTGCAGAGTTATCAATGAGAACTCTCGTCCACAAATATATTGAGGGAAGGCAACGAAGAGGATTTGAAAGCAAGGCAGATTTTCAGGAAACAGATTTCAGGAGGTAGATTTGACTCGCCTGTAAAGCACATGAAAAGCGGCAAAACGTTGACAATGATGCCCATGGCCAAAAAGGGCGTATGCGTTTTTTCCTGAATATATTCAGGAAAAAACGCATACGCCCTTTTTGGCCAACCAAGCAAGCCGGAAGGGCAAATCAGCGCTACAAGGAAGTCTCGCTTGCCCTCGGTCAAAAGGGCCATGCTGAAAAAAGTGTAAAAACCAGAAAAGCAGGACAGGCCATGGAGACATGGGAGCCTTGCTACGCTGATGGGCGGGATGTAAATTGCTAAACAGCCACTCTGGAGAATTGTACGGTGTGTCCTGAAACAAGTAATAAACACAAATTAGAGAGCATAGGGCACTTCCATTCATGGGCATATAAATTGGGAAAACTAAAAATCAACAAGACACAGGCACCCCAAACTTTACGGCTGCTCTGTTTCCAAGAACCTCCACTTTGGTACACCTTCAATATCCCAGGAAAGAGAAAAATGGATAAAGAAATGGTTGTACTTGGCACAATGGAATATCACTCAGCCATGAAATCAATGTCATAAGGCTAGTTAGCAGCATGATGAGTGGATTTAGATACGATGATTCTAAGTGAAATAAGTCACACAGAAAAAGACACTTATCCTAAGATATCACTTATAGAGGGAATGTCAAAATCGCTACGCTTGAACTGAATTACAAAATAGAACACAGTCACACCTTTAGAAGACACACTATGGCTGCTTAACGGGAAAGGTGAGGTGGGGTGATGCATAAAACAAGGGTTTGAAGTTAGCTCAGAGACCGCTCCATAAGCCAAATATGTAATAGACAAGGCCTACTCCCTGCTCAGTAAACTGGACTCAACACCCCCTAGTCACCGCACAAGAATATATCTGACTCGTAAGAATCTGAAAACCTATGTATCGATATCTCTCTGCAAGTGAATCAAGAGGGTGTAAAGCGGCATAAACACAGCAGGGAAAAGCAGACAAGACCCATTCTAAACATAAATTAGTTTAAAAAACCCACAAAACAAAGACAGTGAAAGAGAGAGAAATTCTTACAAAATCCGTTCAGGGTCTCTGATGCAACCTGGATTGACCATATCTAGACCCACAGTTGGATGAGACATAAGGCTGGACACTCTTGGGGCTGAGAGGATTGGTGAGGTTGGGTGAGCAAATGCAGATACTTTAAAGTAACTCCACGGGGTACCCACCCCATGGGTCTCAAATCTCCAGGTACAAGGGCATCTTCCTACATCAAAACATGCATGGGAAACACAGAAGATGGTATGCCATGAGATCGGGAAAGGTTTCTAAAACGCACCTCATTTCTCCTCTCCTTGTGCTCGGGTTCGCCATTCCAGCCGCTTGACTAACCATCTCCCTACTTGGAGAATCAGCACCTTTAACCTCCTGTTTCGTACAGGTTGTAATTTGTCCTGAGGATGAACGGGAAGACGGGGAACCAACGAGAGACAAACCCTAGGTGTTGGGACAGGCACAGGTCACTCCATTTTCCCATCAGGAAGAAGAATGAACCACAGGCTCCGCCTGCCCCCTGGAAGCCGAATAGGGCCTGGAACAATCCTGCGCTTTTGCGGCCAGCTCCCAAAAAAGCGAGTAGACAAATGGAGCTCAGGGGCACTGCAATTCACAAACGTGCAGAGTTATAAATGAGAACTCTCGTCCACAAATATATTGAGGGAAGGCAAGGAAGAGGATTTGAAAGCAAGGCAGATTTGCAGGAAACAGATTTCAGGAGGTAGATTCGACTCGCCTTTAAAGCACATGAAAAGCGGCAAAACGTTGACAATGATGCCCTTGGCCAAAAAGGGCGTATGCGTTTTTTCCTGAATATATTCAGGAAAAATCGCATACGCCCTTTTTGGCCAACCAAGCAAGCCGGAAGGGCAAATCAGCGCTACAAAGAAGTCTCGCTTGCCCTCGGTCAAAAGGGCCATGCTGAACCAAGTGTAAAAACCAGAAAAGCAGGACAGGCCATGGAGACATGGGAGCCTTGCTACGCTGATGGGCGGGATGTAAATTGCCAACAGGC
>NW_026871713.1:0-53306 GCF_028564815.1 Eubalaena glacialis | reverse complement strand
CTGACCACCTCCGCATGCCGACCACAGGCCCCAGTGCGGGCGTCAGACTGACCGCCCGTCTCAGCCTCCTCCTCTTGTTGTCAGAGCTGCTCCAGGTCCTGCTCAGAACCCGTGGACCCACCTTTCACAGGGCTGTCCTCCACCCCCCAACTTCGGCAGGAGTTCACCTAAGTATTTAAGTTAAGGGGTCCAGAGATAAGAAAGGAAGCTACAAACAAACAGATGAAACCAGCTGGGACCAAGATGGCAACGAATGTGACCTCCAACAGACCCTGAGTCTCATCACATGTTGAATTTACTATATCAGCATATTAAGTGACACACCTATCAGTGGCCATGACTGGACTTGAAGGACCAAAGACGGGTGAAAGGAGGTGGTACCCCACTCGCTTGGGAAAATCCCTGCCCCTTCCCCGGAAGGCCTCTTCATCCCCATCATTAGCCTCATTCCTCCTCCCTTTGTCTTTACCCTTTAAAATTAAACCACTCTCTCCAGGAGGGCGAGAAGTTGGTCTGTGAACTTCGTTCCCATTTCTCCATTCTTTGGCCACTGAACAGAGCCTGTGCTGTGGTGGTCTCAGCTTTGGTTTTGTTATTTGCCTACTTGAACCCACATGGAAAAAGGAAACCTTCCCTGCTGAGGCAGAGCGCCTCGCCAGGCGAGGGCCCGAGCAGGGTCCATGTGACTTCACTTGGTAACAGTCTGTAAGGGTACGGTGGTCTCTGCCTGTGGGGTGGGGGCATGGCACACGTACAGCCACAGCACCGGCTCCGTGGACGGCACGGCCCCTCGTGGGCCTGGACCGTGTGCTCTCGTCCCCCCACGCCTGACACCCCCTGACATTCATGACGCGGTGACACTGGCTGCTGGGCATCCAGTCAGGAGGGACCAGGGGCAGCATCTGGTACCAGATCAGACACGCCTTTTCACAGGCAGGGGACATAGGAGATATTAGGACTTTGTGTCTGGAAAACAAACCAAGCGGCTAGAAGGTGATCTGAGCTGTGGACGTGAAACCCACGTGCGAGGTGAGAGCTCCCACTGGACACTGGCTCGGGAGCTTCCACACAGGGGATGACCACACCAGTGCTTCCTGCCCGACCCCTCCATGCCTCCCTGGTGGGCACGGCTGGACCTGCGCTCCTCAGGATCCCCAACCCCGAGCCTGAAGGTCCGATGCTGGCAGGGCCTGGGGACGCGTGTGGTCACCCCACCAACGCTGCTTGGCTCCTCCTCCCCAGTGACCAGGGGAAGGCAGCCCCGTGGAGTATGAGGCCCTGCACAGGCAAAGCTCGCACACCCCCTCCTCAGGACTCCCGGCCCCGCCCTGCTTCCTCAGGCCCACCGTCTGCCCCTCCCAGTGCCCACATCCCACCGCCCCACATTCCTGGTGTGGACGTCCACATACACAAGCTGCTCCGTGTCCTCTTCCCACATGGGACACCCCCATCCCTGCTTCTTCCTAATGACGGCCTGGACCTCACCTGTTCTGGGCAGGAAGAGGGCTGAGGAGGAGGCCGGCCTGTCCTGTCTGCCTCCCAGGGGCCCAGACACAGGGTTCGGGGGCTGCTGGGCCTTGAGGTCTGGATGCTTCCAGGTGTGGGATGAACCTGCCACTGTCCACTGGAGCTGCCCCTTCCGAGATTCAGGAAACTGGGGGACCCACCAAACGGAGCCCATCCCCAGGCTCTGCTGCAAGTCTGCTCGGATTTGCTCTCCTGATCTTGAAGACAGACCTGCGGGAAACAGGGCCTGCGATTCCCATACTGACGGTGTTCTGTGGAATGTCCATTTTCCATTTCCCTTTCTACCCTGTTCTGAGGAAATTACTAGTCAATCCATGCTACCATCACCCGATAGTGACTGGGAAGCTGAGGCTCTGAGAAGCCAAGTAATCCAGCCAGAAGCACAGGTGTGGGACCACGGAGTGGGGTCTGCACCCGCCACCTGCCCAGGGGGACTGCCCACTCCCCGCAGCTTCCACACCTGTTCCCTTCACCCACACCCCCAGGCCCAGCTCACAGAGCCTCCTCTTGGGGGGATTCACTTACCTTCTTCTAACAGGATCCGTCTCACTATCGTGTTCTGGGATCATCCGGAAGGCTTGTCACTCTGACGCAGGTTCAGCCGCACATCACCAGGGCAGCTTTCTTGGATCACACTCACCACCTGCACGTCCACTCCCAGCTCAGACCCAGAAGAACCCCCTCGGCCCCGAGCCCCATGGCTCTGCCTGGGCTCCCACCTCCCCCTGCCTGGTCCGTCCCTCTCATGTCCCCTGCAGTGTCACCAGGAGCTCCCACCTGCCCCAAGCAGGCTGTCTGCTCTGTCCTGGGGAGACCTCCCTGGTGTCAGGAGGAAGACACAAGAGGTACCCGTGGGGCCTCCCTCACGCAGCACAGTGGCCAGCACCCACCTACTGACCTCATCACTCTGGATGGACAGGGGTTCATAGGGCCCGCAGCATCTCCTGGTTCTCATTTCATCCCAGCACCGCCCACAGGGAAGTTGCTAAGCAACTCTGTGCCGGCTGCACAGAGAGGACGCTCATACACACGCCCCCCTTCCAGCACCCGGGGCTCTCGTGGTCAGGCCCCTCCCAGGATATGGAGCTCACCTGAGCAGGTACCCAGCAGCCCATGGGGCTCTCATGGTCAGGCCCCTCCCAGGATATGGAGCTCACCTGAGCAGGTACCCAGCAGCCCACAGGGTTCTCGTGGGCAGGCCCCTCCCTGGATATGGAGCTCCCCTGGGCAGGTACCCCGGCAGGGCTGGGCACACAGGAACCGTGCACATAGCCCTCATTGCAGAGCACCCCCAGCTCACCTGTTGCTCAGAGCTGACACAGAGCACCTCAGAGCAGGGCTTGAACTAACAAACAGCAGCTCCGACAGGTCTGTGACCCTGGGCTTCACTCTGTGTGGCCTCTCTCCGCCTGGTCTTCCAGGGGTTTCCACTGCAGCCGGGGCACCAGGCTTCTGTCTCCACCCACCACCCCTCCTCTCCCTGACTCCTGAGTTCCTCTCATTAGGAGAGGGTCTTCTTGAAGTTGTCTCCCACTCATGGACCAGATAAAATGATTAGAAAACAAGCCAGGGCTGCCGCCTCTTGTCTATCCTGACTCTCAGGACCCTACACCTGTTCCTTGGACCTGGCCGGTGCAGCAAGGCCCATTTTCTGCAACTCTGAGCCCCTGAGGGGCGAGGATTGGCTGACCTGGGCAGCCTGACTCGGCCGGCCAGCCCTCCACAGGTGTGCCTGGGTTGAGGTCAATATAAATACCCCTCCAGGCAGCAAAAGCCCCTGCAGCTGTGCCTGACGCCATATTCTCTGCCCCGTCAGCAGTCTCGGGGCTGGGCTGGTGGGAGGGAGTAGGGCCCACGGCTCTATGGGTGGCCCGGTGTGAGTGGGGCTCTGCTGGACTTTCTGCAGGAGTTGCCGGGCTGCCACCTGCTAAAGAAGAGGATGTGTCACCCATACCTGCTGCTGGAATTTCTACCCGGGCAGAGGTGAGGAAGGAAAAAAGCAGTGGGGGCTGGGACAGGAGGGGTACCTCAGGCAGGGAAATGGAAAGCTTCCAGAAGAGTGCCCGGGGCCAGGACCATCCTGGCTGGCCTGCAGGCACCAAGTCGGCCTGCGTGTTGTCGCTGGTGTGACTCCAAGCCCCTTCCTCTAGGCTTTGAAGTCCTTGCATACATTCAGGTGTTTTACCTGGGAAGGGTGGGAAAAGTTCAGCAGCAGTTGGCCTGGGGCTCAGCTCACGTTTACTCAGAGACGCCTCCTCACGGTCCCCCAGCTTTGCAATGAGGACGCTCCTTGTGTGGGGGCTGCTGGCTGCATGGGAGACGATTCCCCACCTGTGACCAACTTCAGAATTGTTTACCACTGGAGCAAGTGTCCTGATAGGGTTTTCATCTGTGTAACTAGTGGGTTCTTAATTAGCAACGTGAACGGTGATAACAGAGGTCCTGAATCAGGATGGAAATACTTATTTTATGCATGTACAGGCGTAAAAACCTGGGGAGACCGTGTGCAGCCGGCACCCTTAGGGTTGGGCTTCTGACTGACTCCTCAACGTTCTGGTGTCCAGCCATTGCTTTAGGATTTCTGGGGCCCAATGCTGACTCTAAGGGCTCTACAATCCAGCCTCTGTTGGCCTTTAATGAGACCCACACTTCCAGGATCCTACAGAGCAGGGTCTGTGTGACCGTTCTGTGGCTTCTGTAACAAATGACCACAAGATGGGTGGTTTAAAACAACAGGAATTCATCCTCCCCCAGTCCTGGAGACCAGACATCTGAGATCAAGGTGTTGGAGGACGGAAGTCTCTCCAAAGGCTCCAGGATAGGGTTCTTCCTGCCTTTTCCAGCTTCTGGGGGCTCCAGGCGTCCCCAGGCCTGTGGCTGCATCCCTCCCGTCTCTGCCTCTGTCTTCACGTGGCTTCTCTAAGTCTGTGTTTCTCTTCTTTTGTTTCTCATAAGGACTCTCTCAGTTGGATTGAGGGCCACCCTAACCCAAGATGACCTCACCCTGAGATCCTTAACTACATATACAAAGACCCTTTTCCCAGATATGGTCCTGTTCACGTGTTCTGGGGGGGCACATCTTTTGGGGTCAGCATTCAACCCATTGCCTGTGTATAAAATAACCCTCATTTTAGGAGATTGCCAAGGTCCCGTATAGACTGGCACAGACAGCAGCCATGTGGGTGGGGGTCTGGGGAGAATGAGGACCCTGGAATCACCTGGAAGGGATGAAGTCCTGGCAGCATTAGGTGAGCTCTTCCACCACGGGCCCCGTGGAAACAGCCACTCCACTCTGTCCGTGGAAAGGGACCCAGTGCCGAGTCCAGAAGTGGTTACCTTGCAAAGCTGGCTCTTCTGGGATTTCATCATCAATAGCATCATGTAACCAGGAACTACGGGCTTGGAGGAGTCACTCTCTGGCACATGATGACAGCACTGTCACTTTAGGCTCATCAAGCCTAGAATAGGGATGTTTGAAGGAGAAGAGTTTGGGAGATTGTGAAGCTTGGTTGTCAAGGAAACTGAGCAGGTTTGTCAAGGTTGTCAAGGAAACTTCTCCCTTAAACTGACGGCAGGGCTGGGAGAGCTGAACTCCAGGGATCTTTTAAAGGGGCTGCTCTGAAGCACCATCACCTGAGAGGTGGTCTCACCATGAGCTGGGGTTTGAGAAAAGTGTGATGAGATTAAGCCTGACTTTCTGTGACAGCTGGGGAGGGGTTTGTAAAGCACCTTGGCTTTTAAGGCAGAAGTTTGTTGCTGGAACAAAGTGTCTCCCAAAACTGGGCTGAAGCTCAAGCTGTCTCTTTCCCCTTCTTGTGAGAGTCCAGGGCAGGTGGGTGTCAGGTCCCAGGCTCTGTCCCCCTTGTTTCTCCTCCCTGCTTCCAGGTGAGGGCTCCAACCAGCAGGGTGGGGTGACCAGGTGGGCATCATGCCCTCCGTCCAAGGATGCAGGCTGGCCAAGGCCCTCACCACCTCCACCCCTTCCCCTTGGTAACACGAGACACTACGCCCTAGCTGTAAGGGGTGGGAAAGCTGGGAGGTGCAGGGTAGCTGTGAACAGGAAAAAGGGAAATGGGTTCTGATGGGCAGCTGCGCGGCCCTGCTGTGAGGGTCGCCCAGACGCTAGCGCACAGACTCTGGATCCTGTGAAGCTTCGATGCTTTGTGGTTCTGGAAATCCTATAGGAGACGGTCCACAGCAGGTGAAGCTAATGCTCTCAGTGGAGGTGGTGAAGCTAAAGATCTGCAGTTCAGACCGAAGGTGCCGATGTACATACAGGACAAAACCATCTCGTGTGAATGGACTTCAGGCACGTTTAACATGAATGCAGTCATGTTAATGCCTAGCATCTTCTATCTTGTGTCTCTCCTCAGGGTCCCCCTCCTCAGATCCTGAGGATCCTGTAACTCACGTACAGGGGGATGGAGAGTGGGCTCTGTCCAGTCTGAGCCCTGAGTTACCCTGCATGTGAGTCTGCTCAGGACCTCCATAACAAATACCACAGACTGGGCAGCTTGAATAACAGGCCTATCTCCCAGTCCTGGATGCTGTCTGAGATCAAGGTGTGTGCAGACTGGCTTCTCCTGAGGCCTCTCTACTTGGTGCTTAGACAACCATCTTCTCCCCAGGTCGTCATGATCTCCCCCTGTGCCTCTCTGTGTCCTAATCTCTCCTTGTAGGACACCAATCCTATTGGATTAGGATCCACCCTAGTGACCTCATTTTTACCTTGATCACCTCTTTAAAAATCCCATCTCCAAATACAGCCACATCCTGAGGTCCTGGGTGTTAGGGATTCAGCATGTGAATTTGTGGGGACATGGCTGAGCCTATCCCATCCTCCTTAGGAGCCAAGTGTGCCTCGGTCCTTCCTTCCCTCAAGTCACACGAGGTGATGTAGTGGCTCAGGGAGAGGCCACTCGTGCAGAGTCTGTGTCCCAGCTGGGGAGCCCTTCTCTGCTCTCTCTGATCAGGCAGTGGCCGTGCCAGTCCCCTCCTGAGGTGAGCAGTTCTGGGGTTTCCTGCCATGTCGCCTGGCCAGCTGAGGTGCTCACTGTCAGGGAACCCAGGAGCCAGCAGCCTCGTGGGGATGCCAGGGACTCTCAGGGCCTTGGCAGATGTCTCTCCCAGCAGATACCCTAGTGGAAGTGGGGAAACATTTGGGGGATTACAGGTGGGAGAGAGTCACAGTCTCGTTTATGCTTCAGAAAGACCACGTTGGGGTGGGATGTGAGGTGCACCGTGTGGGCAGGGAGTTTTACCAGGGCCTGATGGAGGAACCAGGCACAAGATCGGGCTTGGGCCAGGGCTGTGGGTGTAGAGGTGAATTAGTGTGGGAACTGGCCACAGACTGTTGTCGAAATCTCGGCTTCCCTGTGCACCGAGGCCAAACAGAAATACGGAGACAGGGATTTTGGAGGAAGAGAGAGATGGCTTTATTCTTCTGCCAGACAACAGGGAAGACACAGCCAGCTAGCGCCTCAAGAACTGGGCACCCCTCCTTGAGAATCAGGGAAGATTTTATACGTGGCGCTCTCGCAGTCCGGGGTATAGGATGAGGATCAAAGTAGTGAAGGTCTTGCATTCCTCCTTTCCTTTGCATTATTTCAAAACAGTCATAGCTGGCATCAGGCTGCCCGGTAATTGGGGTCCGGCAGTCTGGTAATTGCGTCCGTTTGCCTCTGGTTTATCGACCAGTGACCTTGTTTCTGAAATGCAAAAACTATAGGGGGTGACTTGTTATGAAGGGCGTATAGAATGTAAGTGCTGGACATAATAAGGTTAGGGAGTGAGAGGCAGGGGATGTAACTCACACAGAGTTAGGGGTGATGGGTGCCGAATGTAAATGACATAGCGTCAGGGAGTGAGGTTAGCTTTGTAAAGTACACATCTAGTTACTACAAATTAGTGACAAAGTAAAACAAGGAGTGATTAATTCTTTCAGGCCAGATTATGTTTCTTCTCTAGCCTATTCGCTGTTCCCTTTGTTTTCCTTGTTCTCAGGGGAGGGAAAACTTCATTTCTATTTTTGCTGCAACAAGACTCTGGAGGAGCAGATGACAGTCAGTGGGGCACAAGGAGAGTGGGAGCCTGGGAGACCCCAGTGTTACCAAACGAAACTTGGGTCCGCTTGCCCGAGTGCAGTAAAGCCAGTCTACTGACACCGGGTGTGGTGAAGGGAAGTGCAGCTTTAATTGTAAAAGTGCCAATACAAGGAGGCCAGGCGGCCTGTGCTCTAAAACCCCAAACTCCCTGAAGGATTTCAGCAAAGGAATTTTAAAGGCCAAGTGATGGAGGGGGGTCGCAGGGTATGTGATCAGCTGGTGCACAATTCTCTGGTTGATGGTGAGGTAACAGGCGGTTAACACTCTAAATTCTTAGGCACCAGAAGTTCCGGGGCTACCTGTTCATGATCATCAGGTAGTTAATTTCTTCCGTTTGGTGGTGGTTTCAGCATCTGTAAAACAACTCAGGAAGCGTGCATCAGATGCTGTTATCCAGGTACTTCAGAGAGGAGCTCCAGCAGAGGATGTGGGGGAGGGGTCTGTCCTGGGAAGGCCCCGTAGGGTCCTGCTCGGTTACACCCGGTGCCTGGGCTCAGCAACCTGGGAAGGTGGGGCTGCTCCTGGGTGTGGAGACCTGCAGGATCCTGGTCCCCTGAGTGCCCTGTTAGCCCCCAAGGTGAGATGGGGGTGCAGTGACTGGACAGAGGCGTCTGGCCTGGGAGAGGGGTCCAGGCTGGAAATGTCACGGGACTCATCGCAGGGAGGGAGAGGAAAGGCCAATGGGGGCAGGTAGGTCACAGCAGACTATGTGCAGGTGATTGCGGTCCTGTTGGAAGCAACTCAGAGCCAGAAAGGAGTGGCCGTCAGGGGCTCAGCTCCATTCTCTTGTTCCTTTGTAAAACCGCTGTGTCAGAGTTTGAGACACCGCCAGGAGACGTCTGGGCCCAGTGTTGCCATGGCTTCATCAAAGGGGCCCAGGGGGAACACAGAACCACTGCAGGCCCTGCCCATGTCCGCACTGGGAATGAATCCCATCGGGGCTCCTGGGCTCACAGACTTGAGGGAACCTCTGTCCTCGGGACTGGTCTTCCTCCTTCCTCTCACCTGCTGGTCAGGAGCCCAGGCACCCCCATCCTGGCTCCACCCCCAGGGCCTGGATTCTGGGACAGCTTAGGGGTAAGCAAGACCCTCATGTTCCTTTATCTGCCTGGGGGTGAGAATGTCTTAAACGCTGCAATTGACTGATGATGGAGGGCTGAGTGTTTCCAGCAGGTATGGGTGGAAAGATGGGGTGTGAAG
Source organism: Eubalaena glacialis (assembly GCF_028564815.1). Taxonomy (NCBI): domain Eukaryota; kingdom Metazoa; phylum Chordata; class Mammalia; order Artiodactyla; family Balaenidae; genus Eubalaena; species Eubalaena glacialis. The sequence goes on along the minus strand of NW_026871713.1, from coordinate 44,475 downwards.
TTCCTGTGTCTGCAGGGTCTTCCCAGCGTGAAGATCTGTGTGTTTCCCCCGGCCAGTCAGCGTCCTCCCAGGAAGCCCAGATCCAGGTTTACGAGGGCAGAGGCTCTCCCCTTGCTTATCTGTAACTTCCCGTTCCCACAATGAGGAGCCTGGCTCCCACCATCTGCCATTTATGTATGCATTGCTCCTTTCCAGGTTACATGTGCAGAGGTTTCAGAGTTGTTAGCTACTACACCCTGGAAAGAACTTCGTAAAATAAAGCCCACTCTTTATATACGGTCCATTTTGCCTTTAGTCTACAGATTCCATTCATTTCCAAAGGTAACTTAGGTCAGCACCTTTTATCCCATCCCCTACAGTGAGTTGTTTCCATATATTTCTAACACAGTTAGACTCTGTCACATTATGTATTCCATCCTGACACATGCCTACATTCTAAATAACTAAATTTGAATAGATTATGATTGGCCCCTTGGGCTATACACATCTGTGGGCTTAGACAAATGCATAGTGACAGGTATCCATCCTAGAATGTCACATGGAATACTTCAAACCCCCCACCCCATGATCTGCTTATCATCTATGTAGCTTTGCCTTTCCCAGAATGTCACCAATGGGGTCATACTGTGTGCAGCCTCCTCAGCCTGGATGCTTTCACTTAGCAGTATATACTGAGGATTTATCCATGTCTTTCCATAGGCTGATGGTGCATTCCTTTCTGCTGAGTAGTATTCCACTGCATGTGTATGGGCGGAAAAACAATTTTCCCTCTACTTTTGCAGGTTCTTGGTTGAGGCCACCCTGCCCCTGTAATAAAAGACAGATTACCAGGAGAAAAGCAGAAGTTTAATTACATGTCTACCTTCTGAATACAGGGGGGATAGCAAGGAAAACTGAGTCACTCCCTGAAATGACCAAAACCATCCCCTTAAATAGCTCTTCAGCTAAAAACAGAAGAAATATGCTGGGGAAGGGAGGAAGACCACTTATGGCAGGTTATCATGCAAAGCACAGTAAACAAGGGTATGATTGTTTGCACATTTAAGTCAGGACTTCTCCATTGAAAAGAGTTACTTAAGATTTAATTATCCTTCTATTTTTGGTGCAAAGAGGGACATACCCTTATAAATGGCGACTTCTGTATTGTAAATGTCTTTCATAAAACAGCAATCTCAGTTTTCTGAGATTTTTTTTTGAATATATTATTTTATTTTTGGCTGCATTGGGTCTTCGTTGCTGCGTGCAGGCTTTTCTCTGGTTGTGGCGAGCAGGGGCTACTTTTCTTTGCAGTGCGTGGGTTTCTCATTGTGGCTTTTGTTGTCGTGGAGCACAGGCTCTAGGTGTGCAGGCTTCAGTAGTTGTGGCACACGGGGTCAGTAGTTGTGGCTCGTGGGCTCTAGAGCGCAGGCTCAGTAGTTGTGGAGCATGGGCTTTGTTGCTCTGCGGCGTGTGGGATCTTCCCGGACCAGGGCTCGAACCCGTGTCCCCTGCATTGGCAGGCAGACTCTTAACCACTGAGCCACCAGGGAAGCCCCCCTTTTTTTTAAAGCAGACCAATAATCCTTATGCCAGAGAGACATATTTTGGGGTGGCATATTCTACTCACCTTGACATGGATCTACCCCAATTTGCTTATACATTCATCTTTTGAAGGATATCCTGATTTCTTCAAGTTTTTAGCCATTATGAAAGTGCTGCTGTGCATAATTGCATCCTTGTTTGCATTTGGACATAGATTTTCAAAGCAGTTGCCTGAATACTGGAAGCATGATTGTTGGATCCCAACGTGAGACTTGTTTAGCTTTGGAAAAAACTGCCAAATTGTTTTACAAAGTGGCTGCACATGCATCCCCCCAGCTATGAGGGAGAGCTCCTTTTGTTCCTCACCCTCTAGCAATTGGTATTTTCATATTTTTGGAGTTTAGCAGTGCTAATAGGTGTGCTGTGATATCTCATGATTTTAATTTGTAATTCCCTAATGGTATATGATGTTGAGCTTGTTTCTGTATGATGTTTACCATCTGTATATCTTTTTTTGGCGGGATGTCTGTTCAGATCATGCTGTTCACGTTCATGCTGAGAGGAGCCCTGTCTCCTCAGGACCCACTGGGGCTTTGGCTTCTGGGACACGCGGGTTGCGTCCACGCTGACGGCCAGGTTTCAGGACAAGCTGGGGTCGAGTCCACACTAACAGAGGCCGAGTCTCCTCAGGATCCCCTGAGGCTTCAGCTTGGGGACACTGTGGGGTCCAGTTCATGTTGAGAGGAGCCTGGTCTCCTCAGGACCTGCTGGGAGGTGACGCCACTGAGGGAAAAGGTGAGGAAATGTGGGGAGAAGGTTCCTGTGCATGGCTGACCGCTGAGGGTGTCTGTCTTCAGAGGACCCAGGAGAGGAAGGGCTTGATGTGGAAAACTGGGTTTTTGGCCGCTTTTGTGTGTGGTGTAGACAGAGTGCAGTGTTGTTCTTTGGCGTGTGGAGCCTGGTTTTCCCAGCACCATTTCTTGAGGGGACTGTCCTTTCCCTGGTGTATGTTCTTGGCTCCTTTCTTGTGAATTAACTGATCACATACCTGTAGGTTGATTCCTGGGCTCTCTGCTCTGTTCCTCTGGTCTGTGCGCCTGTTTTTGTGCCAATTCCACACTTTTTTGGGACTGTAGCTTCGTAATGAAGTGTGAAGTCAGGGAGCGAGATGCCTCCAGCCCGTTCTCCTTCCTCAGGGTGGCTTTGGCTCTTCTGGGTCCTTTGTGGTTCCACACACATCTTAAGATTGTTTGCTCTGTTTCTATGGAAAATGTCGTTGGACTTTTGGTAGGGATTGTGTTGAATGTGTACATTAATTTGGCTAGAATGCATATTTTTTAAAATTAAGAAAAAAATTTTGGGCCACACCATGTGGCATGCATGATGCGGGATCTTAGTTCCCCAACCAGGGATCGAACCTGCGCCCCCTGCAGTGGGAGCACAGAGTCCCAACCCCTGGACGGCCAGGAAAGTCCCACCTTAGAATGCATATTTTCAAAATATTCTTTTTACCCATGAGCACGGGGTATCTTTCCATTTATTTTTGTCTGTTCAGTTTCCTTTATCAGTGTCTTCCAGTTTTCAGTGTGCAGGTCCTTCACGTCCTTGGTTAAATTTACTCCTAGTTATCTTTTTGGATGAAATTGTAAGTGGGATTTTTTAAAAAAATTCCTTTTCTGATGGTTCATTATCAGTGTATAGAATCACAAATGATTTTTGTGCATTGATTTTTCTTTTTTTTTTTGTATCCTGCAGCTTTACTGAATTCATCTTTTAGTTGTAACAGTTTTTTGGTGGTTGAATATGGAAAACTAGAATTCAGAAATCCCACTGTTTCAACTACATCTAGGTCATCCACAGCACCCAAGACATAGTGGCTCCCAATGTAATCTTCCAATGGTGCCTCTTGTAGTATGTGGACTCCTACAAGGGTGATTGGCATCACCACTGTGGGTGAGCTGGATCTGGGTAGAGCTTGGCCTCTATAACAAAGTTTGATGTCTGTATTTCTGGCGTGGTATGGCATGGTTGTTTTGATAAGTACTTTATTTTCTAGTAAATTTCAAGTGTATAAAAAACTTCAAATAGCAGTATCAAGTTTTCCACATTCACAAAATACTCCAGTTTGTTTTACCCTGTGAGAGTGGGAGGGCCACTCTCCCAGGGAACCAGCACATAACCCCAAAATGAGGAATAATTATGGTTTCCACATTATAATCCTATCCCCAGACCTGCTTCAACTTTCACCAGCTGCCCCAGCTTTGTGGAAATATATTTTCCATTCGAATCCAGTTTTCTTTTCTTGGAACCATCACTGGGGCTTTTCCTCACTTTAAAAACCTTGCTGGACTTAGAGTGTACAAGATGAGCATGATCTGGGTGGTTTTTCTGTGTGGCTTCTTTCACTTAGGATGTTTGCAGTGTTTATCCACATTGTAACATTGATGATTATTTCATTCATTTTTTCCATCGTGATTAAAAATACATAACATTTACCATTTAAACCACTTTTTTAAAGCTTTTTTAAAAATTTTATTTTATTTTTTATTTTTTGGCTGTGTCGTGTCTTTGTTGCTGTGTGCAGGCTTTCTCTAGTTGCGGCGAGCGGGGGCTACTCTTCATTGCTGTGTGCAGGCTTCTCGTTGCGGTGGCTTCTCTTGTTGTGGAGCACGGGCTCTAGGCACACGGGCTTCAGTAGTTGTGGCTCGCAGGCTCTAGAACGCAGGCTCAGTAGTTGTGGCACACGGGCTTAGCTGCTCCACGGCATGCGGGATCTTCCAGGACCAGCGCTTGAACCCATGTCCCCTGCATTGGCAGGCAGATTCTTAACCACTGTGCCGTGAGGGAAGCCCCATTTAAACCATTTTTAAGTATACAGTTCTATGGCATTAACTACATTCACATTGTTGTAAAAATAGCCTCACCATCCATCTCCAGATATTTTCCCCATATGAAACCGTAGGCATTAAACACTAACTCACCTCAACCCCTGGCAACCTTATTCTACTTTGTCTTTGAATTTGACTTATCTGGATACCTCATACTCGTGGAATCATAGAACGTTTGTCCTTTTTGTGTCTGGCTTGTTTCACTTAGCATAATGACTTCAAGGTTCATCCACATTGTAGCATGTGTGAGAATTACCTTAGTTTTAAAGGTTGAATCATATTCCATTGTGTATATACTACACTGTACTTATCCATTCATCTGTTGAAGGATGTGTTGTGTTGCTTCCACCTTTTGGCTGGAAATTGTGAATAATGTTGCTATGAATATGGGGTACAGATATCTGTTCCAGTCCTTGCTTTCTAATATTTTGGGTGTACACCCTGGAGCAGAATCAAGGGATCATACATTTTCCATGTTTTTGAGGAGCCACCATACAGTATTCCACAGTGGCTGTATAATTTTACTTTATTCTTTTATATGACAGAATAATGCAGCTTATGGATCTACCTTATTTTGCTTATCTGTTTACCTGCTGATGGACATTTAAATCTTTTCTACCTTGGGCTATTGTGAACAGTGCTGCTATGAATAATTGGTGAACAAGTTTTTGTTTGAACACCTGTTTTCCATATTTTGGGTATATATCTAGGAGTGGAGTTGTTGAACCACATGGTAATTATATTTTTGAGTAAATGCTAAAGTTTTGTACACATAGACTACACCATTGTACATCTCCACAAGTAACTTTTAAGGGTTCTAATTTCTCTACATTGTTGCCAACATTTGTTATTTTTATTTATATATTTAAAAATTTATTTAAAAATTTATTTAAAAATTTATTTTTATTCTAGTGTGTGTGAAGGGGCATCACACTGTGGCTTTAATTTGCATTTTCATCATGACTACTGATGTTTGACATCTTTTCATGTCCTTGTTGACCATTTGTATGTCTTGCCTGGAGAGCAGTCCATGCAAGTCATTTGTCTGTTTCAAAAATTTTATTGTTTGTCTTTTTGTTGATGAGTTGTAAAAGTCCTGGGTATATTCTCGGTAAAGAGTCTTATCAGATATATAATGTGCCAATATTATCTTCCATTCTGTGGGCTGTCTTTTTACTTTCTGGAGAGCCTCTTTTGTTGCACAAAGGTTTGTAATCTTGAGGAAATCCAAGTTATCTATTTTTTTCTTTCATTTCTTATGCTTTACTGTCAAATCTAAGAAACCATTGCTAAATTCATGGTCAGGAAGATTTAGTTCCTTGGTTTCTTTGAGAGTTCATACAGTCATCCCTTGGTACCCACTAGGCCGGGCTTTAGGCCTGGGATTGAGTCAGTGTGAGGGTTCAGGGGTCACGGTTTAGGGTTATGGGTCATTGTTGGAGAGTCATGGTAGAGGGTTGTGGTTAAAGGGTCAGGGCCGGGGATTAGAGTTTAGGGGTCAGGGGCGAGGGTCTAGGGGTCTGGGGCTAGGGTTGTTAGGGGGTTAAGGTTAGAGGTTAGGGTTCTTAGGGTAAAGGTTAGAGTTAGGTTTAAGCACAATTGGCCCTCATTGCCCTCCCCTCTCTTTCTCTCTCAGGCCTCCAGAATGGATAGGACTTGCCCAGGGTCAAACAAGAGTCAGGGAGCTGAGGTCAATAACTGTTTTTCTGGCCTCCCTTCCCTCAGTCCTGGGCTCTGAAAGAAGAATGAAATGTCTGTTCTTGTCTCGGACTGTTTCTTATCCAACTCAACCTCTGTCAAGGATTGGAGAGGGTGTCAGAAGTCATGCATGGTTTCCTTCTGCCCTCCTACCTGGGAAGGGTGATGCTGGCCCTACCCTGCCTGGGCAGCCTCAGATTCCAGCACAGCCCAGACAGGAGGGCACTCAGTGGACATGTGTGGATTTATACAGGACTGGGTGCAGTGACCTGCCAGCCCCCAGCTGCTGCCTTCTTAAGGGCTGGTGGGGCCCTCTTGGCACTGGAGGCATCCTTTGTCCCATCTGAGTGGGCATGAGTAGATGATCAAGCCTCAGGCAGGACAGCCCTTGACCTCTGACTATCCAGGCAGGCATCTGTGGTCCTCTAGCTCAGTCCAGCCTGGGCATTGTCAGGCCCTCATGTATAGTTACGGGCAATTCAACAGCTACCTGGGCAGTGTAGACATTCCTTTGAGAAGTTTCAACTACCAACATCCATGTGGTTGAGAAAAAGTCCTCCCCCTCACAGCCTCATAGGCTGCCAAGAGAAGTAATAATCCTCTAAACATTGGAGTGTGTCCCTGACACAACAACCATACAGGAGACCATGGCCCTGCAATCCTTTGTCTTTTCAGTCGTTAGAAACTTTTGACATTCATATTCATTAAGAATCAAAGATATGGGAGCACCTGGACCTCCCAATGGGAGGTTCACACTGAGGCTGCATTGTCTTGGAGAGCCATATGCATCCATGTGGCCTCTGGAAAGCCTGCCAATTATGGGTTCCATGGCATGGAATAATTCTTGAGCCTCCCATTACTTCATTGCACAAGAGTTTCCTTACCACCCTAGCATTTGGTTTCTTCACTTAGTAAATGAGAGAGAAGATACTAGAAAATGAGCAGTATTGTTTTTCAGGGATGGGCAATTAATATGGCCAGGGAGATGGCATAACTCAAGGGCTCCCACCTCTCAGGGGCAGGAATGAGGTCTGTGTGTCTTCTGAGGGCACATGGGCTGTTTTGGGCCAGCCTCTGAGATGTGAGGACCTGATGCCCAAGGAAAGAGACTTGAGTTTACCACCACCAACGATCCTGACTTGTCAGTAAGTGAAAGAACTTCTTGCAGTCTTGGGAGGACAGTAAGTAAATACTAATTTATTTTACTTCAGTAAGTGTGTCCAGTCGCTGGGAAAAGAAAAATTTGTAGTTGATATATCTGAATCAATAATCCCTGATCCTTCCTCAGGTGTCCTCACTGGGTAGGCATGGGTGGGGGAGATGAAGATTCTGGGTGGGACCAGATATTAGTGGAGCTGCCAAACAGCTCTGTCCCTGTTCCTTCCCTGTCCCGGGAGAGGGAAACCCTGGAACAGTGATAGGATAACCAGTATGGGGAAGAGATTCCTCAGTAATTAATTGGTCTTTTTGTATTTTCCTTAATTTAGTGTTCATTTTGGTAATGAGTTTTTACAAAGAAATCACCTGTTTCCTCTGGATTTCCAGTTTGTTACAGTAGGTTTCTCTTATTTGACGTTTAATTTTTCCTGTCTAATTTTCTACAGAATCATGACAAATAATGAACAAATATTGATACTCTATTATTAACCGAAGTCCCTATTCATGTTCCCTTTGTTATACCTTTCCTTGTTCCAGGATCTCAAAGGCCATGGGGTCATCATGTCTGTTTAGTCTCTTCTGGGCTTTGACAGTTGCTCAGACTCTCCTTGTTTCCATGACCTTGACAGTGTGGAGGAGGACTGGTCAGGTATTTTATAGACTGCCAGGCACTGGGATTTGCTTGGTGTTTTTGTCGTGGTTAGACTTGGCTTTGAAAAAGCAGATCACAGAGGTGAAGTGCTTCCTCTTCACTGTATATCAAGAGGACAGGCTCTCAAGGGAACTTCTCACTTATATTCTCAACTTTGGTCACCTAGCTGAGGTAGTGTTTGTCAAGTGTTCCCACAGTGAAGTTAATATTTTCCCATGTCCATCCTGTGTGTCTTATTTAGGAGGAAGTCATAATGCAGAACCCACACTTGAGGAGAGAGGAGTTAGCTTCACACCCTTGATGGACAGCTGAGTGGCTATATAAATTGTTTAGAAGCTTTCTGCATAGGAGATTTCTATTTAACACCATTCATCAAAAACTATGTAATTTATTTTTACCAGTTTGGACACGTGAATAATTATTATAAACTTTTGGTTATAATCCAGCACTACATTATTAGACTGCTTAGTTAATTCTTGCTTTGGCTGTTGAGAGATTTTTGCATTTGCTCCTGTTTTCATTTTACATAATTTTTCTTTTGTGGGTTTTTAAAATTTTTGGTACTTCTTTACTTTCTGATATTTTAAGATTATCCTGCTTCATATATTTACTGTCTCAGTCCTAGCATCAGCCCTTTCTTCAAAGAGCCCTTGTTCCGTTTATTAGAGAATGGTATTAAAAACTTACATGTGGGAGCTAAATATGCTCAGCTGACAGTGCGTGGAAATATATGCATGTATCCCAGCCTATGCATATACACATAATTATAAAGATTTCCATGTGGAACTATGTGTAGGCTAAAGATAGTTTATACTGCTATCTCCAACCGGATCTGTTATGACATGGATATTGTAACCTTCTCCCTTTGTTTGACTGTAACATCCCACTCCAGTGGTAGGAAACCTGGCTTCCACCATTTGTCATTTATTAAATTCAGTGCTTGTTCCATTCAATTACTGATATAGTAGTTTCAGTATTATTAGCTACTACCCCTCATGGAAAGAACATAGAGTCCACTGTGTATGTATGGTACATTTTGTCTTTGGCCTACAGGTTCTGTATATTTCCAAAGTTAACTTAGGTCAGCCCATTTGTCCCACTACCAACAGTGAGTTTTTTCATACATTTCTGAATCAGTTAGATTCTTTGTTACATTCTGTATTCCAGTCTTTGACACTCCCATATCCTAAGTAGCTAAGTTTGAATAGATTGTAATTTACTTGTTGGGTTGTAAAAATCTGTGGGTGTAGACAAATGCATAGTGACAGGTATTCACCACTAAAGTATCATGTGGACTATTTCAACCACATATTCCATACGCTGTTTACCATGTCAGTTTTGCCTTTTCTAGAATGTCATATAAATGAGGCCATACAGTGTGTAGCACTTCAAACTGGATTCTTTCACTTAGCAATGTAAGTGTTAGATGTATCTTTTTTTTTTTTGCACGGGTTGATGGTCCATTCCTTTATATCTCTGAATACTATTGCATTGCATGTATATTAGAGGAAAAATAATTTTCCCTCTACCCTTCTATGTTCTTTATTGAGATCTCCCTTGTAATGAAAAAGAGATAAACTAGAGAAAACAATCAGAAGTTTAATATATACCATGCATACCTCCTGTATACTTGAAAGATACCCAGGAAAACTGAGTCACTCCCTGAAATGGCCCAAGCCGTTATCTTAAATGCTATCTTCCACTGAGAACAAAAGAAAGATATTAGGGAATGGAGGAAGCCATTTAAGGTTGGTTATTAGGCAAAGCAGAGTAAAGAAGGGTATGGTTGTTACACAGATTTACATCCAGGCCTATTTCGTTGACAAGGTTTTTTTTTTTAAAAAAAAAACATTTATTTATTTGGCTGCGCTGGGTCTCAGTTGCGGCCTGTGGAATCTTTAGTTGCGGCATGTGGGCTCTTAATTGCAGCTTGCGGGATCTAGTTCCCTGACCAGGGCTTGAACCCTGGTCCCCTGCATTGGGAGCATGGAGTGTTAACCACTGGACCAGCAGGGAAGTCCCAACAAGCTTTTCTTGATACTTAGTCATCATTCAATTCCTGGTCCAGAGAGGGACATACCCTTACAAATGGAGATATCCTTCATAAATATAAATTTACCTCCTAATAGGGCATTTTCTACTTGGTTTTGAAAGATTCTCTTGAGTCTGCTGTTTCTTAATCAGTGCAAAATAATCCTTTTGTCAAATGGGCATATTTTGGGGTGGTGTATTCTTCTCCCCTTGACATGTATGTGCCCTAATTTGCTTATGAATTCATCTACAGAAGGACATATTGATATCTTTAAGTTTTTAGCCATTATGAATAGAGCTGCTGTGCATTACTTGATGCTAGTTTTGGTTTGAACACAGTTTTTCAAAGCAGTTGTCTAAATACAAGAGGTACACTTCTTGGATCCTAAGGTGAGACTTTTTAGATTTGGAAAAAACTGCCAAACTGTCTTCCGAAGTTGGTTGTGCATGCATTCCACCAGCGTCTTGAGTATATTCTTGTATGCTTATTTACTGCCTGTTTATCTTCTTGGGCCAGGTGTGTGTTTCAATCTTTACCAAATTTTAATGGCGTTGTTGGCATAATTTGAGTACAAATCCTTTATCAGATATGTGTTTTGGAAATAGTTTCTTGCAGTTTGTGGTTTGTCTTCCGGTTTTCTGAATAAGGTCACCAGATCCAAAATCATGTAGATTATCTTTTTTTTTCCTAGGATTTTTATAGTTTGGTAATTTAAATTTGTCTATGGGCAATTTTGAGTGAATTTTGGTTTAAGTTGTAAAGTTTGTGTTTACATTCATTTCATTACATATGGTTTGTAATGAATTGCTCCTTAACCATCTTTTGAGAAGATACAGTGAGATACTTGGCTCCATTTCAGTTTGGATTTCCAAACTTTAGTATATACAGCAGAACTGCCTTCCGGATGAGGCCCCTGGGTTTGTGAGTGCGGCGCTCCCGGCACTTCTCTGACGTCCCACAGGGGGCGCCGAACCCACCTGTCTGACCCTGGGGGCACAGGTGCACCCTGCCCACAGACTTTGCTCTGTGACAAGCAGACAGGAGCTTTGTCTCCTGTCAGGGCTTAGGTTTCTGGACCATGAGGCATTGTCCACACTGACAGCAGCTGGGTTTTCTCAGGAACCACTGGTGAGGAGACTCCACAAGAGGAAAAAATGAGCAAGTGTGGAGAATCTTCCTGTGCAGCTGACTGCTGGGTGGGTGGGGTGCATCTTCAGGGGCCTCAGGAGAGAAAGGGTTTAATGTGGAATACTGTGCGCTTTTAGTTAGTTTTACGTGCAGTGTAGATGGTGACCAGTGTCGTTCTTTGGAGTCTGGTGTCTAGTTTTCCTGGCACTGTTTGTTCATGGCTTTGGGTAGAATAAACATTTTAATAATAGTAATTTTTCTGATGCATGAGCATGGAATATTGTTTTCTATTGTGTCTTCAGTTTCTTTATCAATGCTTTATAGTTTTCTGAGTATACGTCTTTCATGTCCTTGGTTAAATTTATTGCTAAATAGTTTGTTCTTTTTGATGGAATTGTAAATGGGATTGTTTTCTTAATTTTTCTTGCTGGTGGTTCATTATTAGTGTATAGAAACAAAACTGATTTGTGTATATTGATTCCATATTTTGCAACTTTACTGAATTTATTTTTTAACATATTTTTTGAAGTAATGTGAAAAATTGCAATACTAAAATCTCAGTTTCTACTGCACCCCAGGTAATCCACAGGACCCAAGACATGGTAGCTACTAATATACTCTTCCCACAGTGCCTCTTAATACCATGCGGACTCCTACAAGGGAAATAAGTATCACAACTTTGGTTGAACTTGGTCTGGGTGAGTCTTGGCCCCTATAACAAAATTTGATGTCTGTCTTATCTGATTTTCTGGCATGATACTGACATGGTTGTCTAGAAAAGTAATTTACTTTCCAATAATTTAAAATGTACAGAAAAGTTGCAATAATGGCAAAAAGTACTCACATTTGCCACTTCACACAAAATGCTCAGTGTGTTTTGCCCAAGGAACCAGCACATAACCCCTAAATGAGGAAATCCTGGTGTCTACATTATAATTTAATACTCAGCCCCACTTCAACTTTCACCTGCTGTCCCAACTGTATGAAAATGTCTTTTTCCATCCTGATCCAGTTTTCTTTTTCTGGAACCATTACTGAGTTTCCCCCTCATTTGGACAACCTTGATGGATTTGAAGCAGACAAGATGAATATGGGATCTAGGTGGCCTTTTCTGTATGGCTTTTTCACTAAGAATGTTTTTAATGTTCATTTCTGTAACAAATATCAGCGCTACACTTTTTTTTCTTTGTCATTAAAAATACAAAACATGACTTTAGCGTTTAATTCACTTTACGTATACAGTTTTGTGGTATTAACTACCTTCATATAGTTGCACAAACAATTTAACTAACGTGTACTTCCTGTGTGCATGGCAGATACCCAGGAAATTGAGTAACACCCTGAAACGGCCCAAGACATCACCTTAAATACCCTCTTTATCTAAAAGGAAAAAAAAGGAAGGCTATAGTTGTGTCTGTCTGCATTCATTTGATTGTATATGGTTTCCAATTGATGTTGTATAACTAGTTGTGGAGAAGTCATGGGATAGGTGGCTTCATTTCAGTTTGAATTTCCAAATTTAGTGGAATCTGCAGGCTTGATACAAGGTATACAAACTTCATATTGGATCAGGACATCCCATGGTGTAACTGGTATTCATGGTTTGTTCAACAATTAAAGTTCTGTGTGATATGAGTTCATCCCGGAGTAATCCAGGTTAGTTTCTGTTATACATTTGTCCCAGGATGAAAGGACAAGAGAAATAAGGCCTAATTTATAAAAGTGCCTTCAAACTAATTGATACTGAAGTATAGTTGACCTACAATGTTGTGTTAATTTCTACTGTACAGCAAAGTGATTCATATATACATACATACATATATACATATTTTTCGTATTCTTTTCCATTATGGTTTATTACAGGGTATTGAATATAGTTCCCTGTGCTGTACAGTAAGACCTTGTTTATCCATCCTATATATAATAATTTGCATCTACTAATCCCAAACTCCCAATCCATCTCTCTCGCCTGTCTTCCCCTTGACAACCACAAGTCTGTTTTCTATATTTGAGAGTCTGTTTTTGTTCTGTAGATAGGTTCATTTGGGTCTCATTTTATAATCCACATATAAGTGATATCATATGGTATTTGTCGTTCTCTGTCTGACTTACTTCACTTTGTATGATAATCTCTAGGTCCATCCATGTAGCTGCAGATGGCATTATTTCATTCTGTTTTATGGCTGAGTAATATTCCATTGTATATATGTATCATATCTTCTATATCCATTCATCTGTTGAGGGACATTCAGGTTGCTTCCATGTCTTGGCTATTGTGAATAGTGCTGCTGTGAATGCTGGGGTGCATGTATCTTTTCAAATTATAGTTTTGTCTGGATATGTGCCCAGGAGTGGGATTGCTGGTTCATATGGTAATTCTATTTTTAGTTTTTGAGGAACCTCCGTACTGTTTTCCATAGTGGCTGCATCAATTTACATTCCCACCAGTAGTGTAGGAGGGTTCCCTTTTCTCCACACCCCCTCCAGCATTTATTTCTAGACATTTTAATGATGGCCATTCTGACCACTATGAAGTGATAACTCACTGTAGTTTTGATTTGCGTTCTCTAATAATTAGTGATGTGGAGCATCTTTTCATGTGCCTATTGGCCATCTGTATGTCTTTGCAGAAATGTCTATTTAGACCTTCTGCCTATTTTTTGATTCTTTTTTCTTTTTTGAGTTGTATGAGCTGTTTGTATATTTTAGAATTAGGCCCTTGTTGGTCGCATCATTTGCACGTATTTTCTCCCAAACAGTTAGCACAGGTTCTGGAACGACTGGATACCCACATGCAGAAGAATAAACTTGGACCCTTACCTCCCCTCACGCCATATACAAAAATCAACGCAAAATGGACCAAAGGCCTAGATGCAAGAACCAAAATGATAAAACTCGTAGAAGAAAACATGAGAGTAAATCTTCATGACCTTGGATTTGGTCATGATTTCTTAGATCTGCTACCAAAAGCACAAACAACAAAAGATAAGATAGATGAATTGGACTTCCTCAAAATGAAAAACAGTTGTGTATAAAAGGAGCAAGGAATAAGATAATCCACCATCCAAAATGGCACAAGATGTTTGCAAACCATGTATCTGATAAAGGACTGTAGCCCACCAGCCAAGCCCCCGGTGGTCCAGTGGAGTGTCTGTGCGGCCCCTCCCGTCCTCGGTGATCAGGGGATCTCAGGCCCCACAGCACCCGAGGGGTGGACACTGGTCATCCTCTGCACCCTCAAGGAGTGAGTGCTGGATGGTTTTGAGCCCAGATGCACTCCCATTACTGCCCTCAAAGGCTGAAGCCTTCAGCATGCCTCCAGAAGGACACAGTATTTGCAAGTCTTTGAGAACCAAGAGAACCGTCTTCACTTTTCTGAAAAGGGCATCTTATTATTTCACAGCATGACCATTTTCAACCTGGCTCCCAGGGGTGCCCTCCCACTTTCTTTATTTCTCTGAAAGTGGCCATGGTGGTTTGGCTGTCCCCAATCCCCATACCAGGTGACAAGGCCAGTGGGACCAGCTCCTGGTGGTCCTTAGGTTCGTTGGAGATTAACCCAGACTCTCAGCCTGAGATTGAACGTGGATGCCCCTGTTTCTCCCCATCACCAATTCTCATCTCCTCCTCTATCTCTTTTCCTCTTTCTTTTCAGTCTCAGATTTACCAGATGGTCACCACTCACAGTTCCCACAGAGCTCAGAGATTTCTCCTTGAAGGAAAGGTTCTGGAAAATCAGAGGGATAAATAAAGAATGCTGCTGATTCCCGCCTTGTGCTGACGCCCAAGAGGATGAGGAGAGTGAGTGTTTTCTCATTAGAATTTTAAATCCTCCCAGTAATAGATCATTGGGGGGGGCATCCTGTGTCTTCCTGCTCATTCTAATAATGTCATTCCTGAATTTTAATGTGGTAAATAATTTAAATCATAAATATGCTGATGGGAGATCCATTTAAAAAATGTTAGAGGTAACTCCAAGGGGTTTACAACAAACAAGGACACAGAACCCTGTGTCCAGACGCTGGCTGAGCGATTCCTACCCTGAGCCGCAGTCCCCTGGAGGGCGGAGTGGCCATGACTCTCCTCCCGCAGGTGAGCCTACACAGGCACATCCCACGTGGGACCACTGCATCGCAGAATCTTAGAGTGGCCAATGGCAGGCAGCTGGCTAGAGATGAGGACAAGAGAAAACTGCCCAGCAGCCTGGGACAACCCCGGGGTGAGGCCTTAGTAAGGGCCAGTGTCAGATCCTCAGAGATAACTTGAAGAGACGGTTCAGGCTGTTAGGGACATCATCAGAGATGTACTTAGGGACATATTCAGAACCTTAGTTATGGACAGGATCAGGGTATTATTTAATGACAGCTTAGACTATAAGGGACAGCGTCAGGGCCTAAGTTAGAGATAACGTGAGAGCCTTAGTTAGACACAATTCAGGCTGTTACTTAGGGATATCTTCAGGGCCTTAGAGCCAGCATCATGGCCATAATTAGAACCAGTGTCAGGGCTTTAGTTAGGGCCAAAACTAGGGTGTTAATTAGGGAAAGAGTCAGGTCATTAGTTACAGGCAGTGTCAGGGTTTTAGGTAGGGACAGCGGCAAGTCCTTAGTTAAGAAGAGTGTCAGGGCCTCACTTAGGGGCAGCGTCAGGATGTTAGTTAGGGAGAGTCAGGACATTAGAATGTCAGGTTCTGAGGTAGAGACAGCATCAGGGCCTTAGTTAGGGACAGCGTCAGAGATGTACCTAGGGACATATTCAGGGCCTTAGTTATGGACAGGATCAGGGTGATACTGAGGAACACCTAAAGGTATTAGGGACATCTTCAGGGCCTCAATTAGGGATAGCATCAGGGTGTTAGTTAGGGAAAGAGTCAGGCCATTATTATAGATAGTGTCAGTGCCTTAGGTATAGAGAGTATCAGGGCCTTAGTTAAGGACAGCATCAGAGACTTACTTAAGGACATATTCAGGGCCTTAGTTATGGACAGGATTAGGGCATTACTGAGAGATACACGAGGCTATTAGGGGCAGCATCAGGGTGTTAGGGAAAGAGTCGGCCATTGTTATAGACAGTGTCAGTGCCTCAGGTAGAGACATCATCACAGCTTTAGGAAGAGGGTCAGGGCCTTGGTTAGGGACAGGGTCAGGCCAACAGTGAGGGACATCTAAGGCTATTAGGGACATCGTCAAGGTCTTAGATTGGGCCAGCATCAGGGCTGTAGTGTCGACCATTGTCAGGGCATTAATGAGGGACAAAATTAGGGTGTTAGTTAGGGAAAGAGTCAGGCCATTAGTCACAGACAGTTTTAGGGCCTCAGGTAGAATCGGCATCAACGCCTTAGTTAGGAAGAGCATCAGGGCCTCAGTAAGGTTCAGCATCAGGACGTTAGTTAGGGCCAGCAACAGGCCCTTTGTTAGGGACAGTGTTGTCAGGCCCTCAGAGATAACTTGAAGGCCTTAGTAAGAGACAGTTTAGGCCGTTAGTTAGGGACACTTCAGAGACTTTCTTAGGGATATATTCAGGGCCTTAGTAATAGAATCAGGGTGTTATTTTGTGACCACTTAAACACTAAGGGACAACATCAAAGCCTAAGTTAGGCAGGGTGTCAGCATCTTGGGGATAGTGTTAGGGACTTTGTAAGTTATAGCTTAGGCCATTAGCTAGGGACACGGTCAGGGGCTTATTAAGGGCAGTGTCAGAGACTTAATGAGGGACAACTTCAGGGCCTTAGTTATGGACAGGATCAGGTCCATACTTGGGACCAGTGTCAGGCCGTTATTTAGGGGCAGTGTCAGGGCATACTGTAGAGACAGCGTCAAGGCCCTTACTTAGGAACAGGGTCAGGGCCTTAGGACAGGGTCAGAGACTTACGTAGGCACATATTCAGGGCATTAGTAATGGACAGGATCAGGACAACAGTGAGGGACATCTAAGTCTATTACGGACATCGTCAGGGCCTTAGATAGGGTCAGCATCAGGGCCATAGTTAGGACCAGTTTCAGGGCGTTATTTAGGGACAAAATTAGGAGGTTAGTTAAGGAAAAAGTCAGGAAATTAGTTACAGACAGTGTCAGCCTTTCAGATAGAGACTTCAAGGTCTTAGTGAGAGCATCAGCATCTCAGGTAGAAACTGCATCAGGACATTATTTAAAGACAGTGTCAAGGATTTAAATAGGGAGAGTGTCAGGGTTAGGGTTAGGGTTAGGGTTGGGTTTAGGGTTCGGGTTAGGGATAGGGTACGGCTTATATTATGGGTTAGGGTACGGGTTAAGGTATCAGTTACGGTTAGGATTAGGGTTAGTTTTAGGGTTTGGGTTAGGTTTACGGTGCGGGTTAGGATTAGGGTATGGGTTAGGGTTAGGGTACGCGTTAGGGTTAGGGTATTTATTAAACCTATACCACTCTCTAGATACCACTTAGCACGTAAAGGAATATTATTTGGGGTCCAGCCATGGAGAAGATTTTAGACACTAGGATAAGATAAAGAACACACACATTACAAAGAAATCACATTAGGATTTTCTTTTTAACTTGTCCCGTAAAACACTAGTGCATAGAAAATTTATTGGAGGCAGAAGCAGTCAAGGGTAGTTGAGGGTAAGGGTTAGGGTTAGGGTTAGGGTTAGGGTACGGCTTAGGGTACGGGTTAGGGTACGGCGTAGGGTATGAGTTAGGGTTAGGGTTAGTTTTAGACTTAGGGCTAGGTTAGGGAACGGGTTAGGATTAGGGTACGTGTGAAGGTTAGGGTATGTGTTAGGTTAGGGTACGCGTTAGTGTTAGGGTATTTATTAAACCTATCCCACTCTCTAGATACCACTTAGCACGTAAAGGAATATTATTTGGGGTGCAGCCATGGAGAAGATTTTAGACACTAGGATAAGATAAAGAACACACACATTATAAAGAAATCACATTAGGATTCTCTTTTTAACCTGTTCCTTAAAACACTAGTGCTGAGGAAATCTATTGGAGGCAGAAGCAGTCAAGGGTACTTTAGGGTTATGGTTATGGGTAGGGTTAGGGTTAGGGTTAGGGTACGGCTTAGGGTACGTGTTAGGGTATGAATGAGGGTACGGCGTAGGGTATGGGTTAGGGTTAGGTTTAGGGTTAGGGTTAGGGTACAGGTGAGGGTACGGTGTAGGGTATGGGTTAGGATTAGGGTTACTTTTAGTGTTAGGGTAGGTTTATGGTACGGGTTCGGATTACGGTACATTTTAGGGTTAGGGTATGGGTTAGGGTTAGGATACGCATTAGGGTTGGGTTATTTATTAAACCGATTCCACTCTCTACATACCACTGAGCACGTAAAGGAATATTATTTGGGGTCCAGCCATGGAGAAGATTTTAGACACTAAGATAAGATAAAGAACACGCACATTATAAAGAAATCACATTAGGATTTTCTTTTTAACCTGTTCCTTAAAACAATAGTGCTTAGGAAATCTATTGGAGGCAGAAGCAGTCAAGGGTAGTTTAGGGTTATGGTTAGGGTTAGGGTTAGGGTTAGGGTACGTGTTAAGGTACAGGAGAGGGTACGGTGTAGGGTACGGGTTAGGGTACGGGTGAGGATACGGTGTAATGTATAGGTTAGGGTTAGGGTTAGGGTACGGCTTAGGGTACGGGTTAGGTTACGGGTGAGGGTACGGCGTAGGGTATGGGTTAGGGTTAGGGTTAGGGTTAGTGTTAGTGTTAGGGTTAGGGTACGGCTTAGCGTATGGGATAGGGTACGGGTGAGGGTACGGCATACGGTAGGGGTTAGGGTTAGAATTAGGGTTAGGGTTGGGGTTAGGGTACGGCTTAGGGTACGGGTGAGGGTACGGGTGAGGGTACTGCGTAGGGTATTGGTTAGGGTTAGGATACGGCTTAGGATACGGGTTAGGGTACGGGTTAGGGTATGGCGTAGGGTATGGGTTAGGGTTAGGGTTAGGGTTAGGGTATGGCTTAGGATACGGGTTAGGGTACGTGTGAGGGTACGGCGTAGCGTATGGCTTAGGGTTAGGGTTAGGGTACGTCTTAGGGTACGGGTTAGAGTACGGGTGAGGGTACAACGTAGGGTAAGGGTTAGGGTTAGGGTTAGGGTTAGAGTTAGTTTTAGGGTTAGGGATTGGTTTAGGGTACGGGTTAGGATTAGCGTACGTGTTAGGGTTAGGTTTTGGGTTAGGGTTAGGGTACGCGTTAGGGTTAGGGTATGGGTTAGGGTTAGGGTACACGTTAGGATTAGGGTATTTATTAAACCTATCCCACTCTCTAGATACCACTTAGCACGTAAAGGAATATTATTAGGGATCCAGCCATGGAGAAGATTTTAGTCACTAGGATAAGATAAAGAATAAACACATTATAAAAAAATCACATTAGGATTTTCTTTTTAACCTGTTCCTTAAAACACTAGTGCTTAGGAAATCTAATAGAGGCAAAAGCAATCAAGGGTAGTTTAGGGTTAGGGTTAGGGTTAGGGTTAGTGTTAGTGTTAGGGTACGGCTTAGGGTATGGGATAGGGTACGGGTGAGGGTACGGCGTAGGGTAGCGGTTAGGGTTAGGGTTAGGGTTAGGGTTAGGGTACGGCTTAGGGTACGGGTGAGGGTACGGGTGAGGGTACTGCGTAGGGTATTGGTTAGGGTTAGGGTACGGCTTAGGATACGTGTTAGGGTACGGGTTAGGGTACGGCGTAGAGTGTGGGTTAGGGTTAGGGTTAGTGTTAGGGTTAGGGTTACGGTACATCTTAGGGTACGTGTTAGGGTACGGGTGAGGGTATGGCGTAGGTTATGGGTTAGGGTTAGGGTTAGGGTTAGGGTTAGGGTACGGCTTAGGATACGGGTTAGGGTACGGGTGAGGGTACGGCGTAGGTTATGGGTTAGGGTTAGGGTTAGTGTTAGGGTTATGGTACGGCTTAGGTTATGGGATAGGGTACAGGTGAGGGTATGGCATAGGGTAGGGGTTAGGGTTAGGGTTAGGGTTAGGGTTAGGGTTAGGGTACGGCTTAGGGTACGGGTGAGGGTATGGGTGAGGATACTGCGTAGGGTATTGGTTAGGGTTACGGTACGTCTTAGGATACGGGTTAGGGTACGGGTGAGGGCACGGCGTAGGTTATGGGTTAGGGTTAGGGTTAGTGTTAGGGATATGGTTAGGGTTAGGTTATGGGATAGGGTACAGGTGAGGGTATGGCATAGGGTAGGGGTTAGGGTTAGGGTTAGGGTTAGGGTTAGGGTACGGCTTAGGGTACGGGTGAGGGTATGGGTGAGGATACTGCATAGGGTATTGGTTAGGTTTACAGTACGGCTTAGGATACGGGTTAGGGTACGTGTTAGGGTATGGCGTACGGTATGGGTTAGGGTTAGGGTTAGGGTTAGGGTTAGGGTTAGGGTACGGATTAGGGTACGGGTTAGGGTACGGCTTAGGGTACGGGTTAGGGTACGGGTGAGGGTACGGCGTAGCGTATGGGTTAGGTTTAGGGTTAGGGTTAGGGTACGGCTTAGGGTACGGGTTAGGGTTAGGGTGTGGGTTAGGTTTAGGGTACACTTTAGGATTAGGGTATTTATTAAACCTATCCCACTCTCTAGATACCACTTAGCACGTAAAGGAATATTATTTGGGGTTCAGCCATGGAGAAGATTTTAGTCACTAGGATAAGATAAAGAATAAACACATTATAAAAAAATCACATAAGGTTTTCTTTTTAACCTGTTCCTTAAAACACTAGTGTTTAGGAAATCTAATGGAGGCAAAAGCAGTAAAGGGTAGTTTAGGGTTAGGGTTAGGGTTAGGGTTAGGGTAGGGCTTAGGATACGGGTGAGGGTACTGGTGAGGGTACTGCGTAGGTTATTGGTTAGGGTTAGGGTACGGCTTAGGATACGGGTTAGGATATGGGTTAGGTTACGGCGTTAGGTATGGGTGAGGGTTAGGGTTAGGGTTAGGGTAAGGCTTTGGGTACGGGTTAGGGTACGGGTGAGGGTACGGCGTAGGGTAGAGGTTAGGGTTAGGTTTAGGGTTAGGGTACGGCTTAGGATACGGGTCAGGGTATGGGTGAGGGTACGGCGTAGCGTATGGGTTAGGGTTAGGGTAAGGGTTAGGGTTAGTTTTAGGGTTAGGGATTGGTTTAGGGTACGGGTTAGGATTAGCGTACGTGTTAGGGTTAGGGTTTGGGTTAGGGTTAGGGTACGCATTAGGGTTAGGGTGTGGGTTAGGGTTAGGGTACACGTTAGGATTAGTGTATTTATTAAACCTATCCCACTCTCTAGATACCACTTAGCACGTAAAGGAATATTATTTGGGGTCCAGCCATGGAGAAGATTTTCGTCACTAGGATAAGATAAAGAATAAACACATTATAAAAAAATCACATTAGGATTTTCTTTTTAACCTGTTCCTTAAAACACTAGTGCTTAGGAAATCTAATAGAGGCAAAAGCAATCAAGGGTAGTTTAGGGTTAGGGTTAGGGTTAGGGTTAGTGTTAGGGTTAGGGTACGGCTTAGGGTATGGGATAGGGTACGGGTGAGGGTACGGCGTAGGGTAGGGGTTAGGGTTAGGGTTAGTGTTAGGGTTAGGGTTAGGGTATGGCTTAGGGTACGGGTGAGGGTACTGTGTAGGTCATTGGTTAGGGTTAGGTTAAGGCTTAGGATACAGGTTATTGTATGGGTTAGGGTACGGCGCAGGGTATGGGTAAGGGTTAGGGTTAGGGTTAGGGTTAGAGTTAGGGTACGGCTTAGGGTACGGGTTAGGGTACGGGTGAGGGTACGGCGTAGTGTATAGGTTAGGGTTAGGGTTAGGGTACGGCTTAGGGTACGGGTTAGGTTACGGGTGAGGGTACGGCATAGGGTATGGGTTAGGGTTAGGGTTAGGGTTAGTGTTAGTGTTAGGGTTAGGGTACGGCTTAGCGTATGGGATAGGGTACGGGTGAGGGTACGGCGTAGGTTATGGGTTAGGGTTAGGGTTAGGTTTAGGGTTAGGGTACGGCTTAGGATACGGGTTAGGGTACGGGTGAGGGTACGGCGTATGTTATGGGTTAGGGTTAGGGTTAGTGTTAGGGTTATGGTACGGCTTAGGTTATGGGATAGGGTACAGGTGAGGGTATGGCATAGGGTAGGGGTTAGGGTTAGGGTTAGGGTTAGGGTTAGGGTACGGCTTAGGGTACGGGTGAGGGTATGGGTGAGGATACTGCGTAGGGTATTGGTTAGGATTACGGTACGTCTTAGGATACGGGTTAGGGTACGGGTGAGGGCACGGCGTAGGTTATGGGTTAGGGTTAGGGTTAGTGTTAGGGATATGGTTAGGGTTAGGTTATGGGATAGGGTACAGGTGAGGGTATGGCATAGGGTAGGGGTTAGGGTTAGGGTTAGGGTTAGGGTTAGGGTACGGCTTAGGGTACGGGTGAGGGTATGGGTGAGGATACTGCATAGGTTATTGTTTAGGGTTAGAGTACGGCTTCGGATACGGGTTAGGGTACGTGTTAGGGTATGGCGTACGGTATGGGTTAGGGTTAGGGTTAGGGTTAGGGTTAGGGTTAGGGTACGGCTTAGGGTACGGGTTAGGGTATGGGTGAGGTTACGGCGTAGGGTATAGTTTAGGGTTAGGGTTAGGGTTAGGGTACGGCTTAGGATACGGGTTAGGGTACGGGTGAGGGTACGGCGTAGCGTATGGTTTAGGGTTAGGTGTAGGGTTAGGGTATGGCTTAGGGAACGGGTGAGGGTACGGGTGAGGGTACTGGGTAGGGTATTGGTTATGGTTAGGGTACGGCTTAGAATACGGGTTAGGGTACGGGTTAGGTTACGGCGTAGGGTATGGGTTAGGGTTAAGGTTAGGGTTAGGGTTAGGGTTAGGGTACGGCTTAGGGTACGGGTGAGGGTACGGCGTAGCGTATGGGTTAGGGTTAGGGTTAGGGTTAGGGTACGGCTTAGGGTACGGGTTAGGGTACGGGTGAGGGTACGGCGTAGGTTATGGGTTAGGGTTAGGGTTAGGGTTAGGGTTAGTTTTAGGGTTAGGGATTGGTTTAGGGTACGGGTTAGGATTAGCATACTTGTTCGGGTTAGGGTTTTGGTTAGGGTTAGGGTACGGGTTAGGGTTAGGGTGTGGGTTAGGTTTAGGGTACACTTTAGGATTAGGGTATTTATTAAACCTATCCCACTCTCTAGATACCACTTAGCACGTAAAGGAATATTATTTGGGGTTCAGCCATGGAGAAGATTTTAGTCACTAGGATAAGATAAAGAATAAACACATTATAAAAAAATCACATAAGGTTTTCTTTTTAACCTGTTCCTTAAAACACTAGTGTTTAGGAAATCTAATGGAGGCAAAAGCAGTAAAGGGTAGTTTAGGGTTAGGGTTAGGGTTAGGGTTAGGGTAGGGCTTAGGATACGGGTGAGAGTACTGGTGAGGGTACTGCGTAGGTTATTGGTTAGGGTTAGGGTACGGCTTAGGATACGGGTTAGGATATGGGTTAGGTTACGGCGTTAGGTATGGGTGAGGGTTAGGGTTAGGGTTAGGGTAAGGCTTTGGGTACGGGTTAGGGTACGGGTGAGGGTACGGCGTAGGGTAGAGGTTAGGGTTAGGTTTAGGGTTAGGGTACGGCTTAGGATACGGGTTAGGGTATGGGTGAGGGTACGGCGTAGCGTATGGGTTAGGGTTAGGGTAAGGTTTAGGGTTAGTTTTAGGGTTAGGGATTGGTTTAGGGTACGGGTTAGGATTAGCGTACGTGTTAGGGTTAGAGTTTGGGTTAGGGTTAGGGTACGCATTAGGGTTAGGGTGTGGGTTAGGGTTAGGGTACACGTTAGGATTAGGGTATTTATTAAACCTATCCCACTCTCTAGATACCACTTAGCACGTAAAGGAATATTATTTAGGGTCCAGCCATGGAGAAGATTTTCGTCACTAGGATAAGATAAAGAATAAACACATTATAAAAAAATCACATTAGGATTTTCTTTTTAACCTGTTCCTTAAAACACTAGTGCTTAGGAAATCTAATGGAGGCAAAAGCAGTCAAGGGTAGTTTAGGGTTAGGGTTAGGGTTAGGGTTAGTGTTAGGGTTAGGGTACGGCTTAGGGTATGGGATAGGGTATGGGTGAGTGTACGGCGTAGGGTTTAGGGTTAGGGTTAGTGTTAGGGTTAGGGTTAGGGTATGGCTTAGGGTACGGGTGAGGGTACTGTGTAGGTCATTGGTTAGGGTTAGGTTAAGGCTTAGGATACAGGTTATTGTATGGGTTAGGGTACGGCGCAGGGTATGGGTAAGGGTTAGGGTTAGGGTTAGGGTTAGAGTTAGGGTACGGCTTAGGGTACCGGTTAGGGTACGGGTGAGGGTACGGCGTAGCGTATGGTTTAGGGTTAGGGTTAGGGTACGTCTTAGGGTATGGTTTAGGGTACGGGTGCGGGTACGGCGTAGGGTAAGGGTTAGGGTTAGTTTTAGGGTTAGGGATTGGTTTAGGGTACAGGTTAGGATTAGCGTACGTGTTAGGGTTAGGTTTTGGGTTAGGGTTAGTGTACGCGTTAGGGTTAGGGTATGGGTTAGGGTTAGGGTACACGTTAGGATTAGGGTATTTATTAAACCTATCCCACTCTCTAGATACCACTTAGCACGTAAAGGAATATTATTAGGGATCCAGCCATGGAGAAGATTTTAGTCACTAGGATAAGATAAAGAATAAACACATTATAAAAAAATCACATTAGGATTTTCTTTTTAACCTGTTCCTTAAAACACTAGTGCTTAGGAAATCTAATAGAGGCAAAAGCAATCAAGGGTAGTTTA
This sequence comes from Eubalaena glacialis, assembly GCF_028564815.1. Lineage (NCBI taxonomy): Eukaryota > Metazoa > Chordata > Mammalia > Artiodactyla > Balaenidae > Eubalaena > Eubalaena glacialis. The sequence continues at coordinate 19,653 of NW_026871713.1, read as the reverse complement.
GGGTTAGGGTTAGGGTTAGGGTTAGTGTTAGGGTTAGGGTACGGCTTAGGGAATGGGATAGGGTACGGGTGAGGGTACGGCGTAGGGTAGGGGTTAGGGTTAGGGTTAGGGTATGGCTTCGGTTACGGGTGAGGGTACGGGTGAGGGTACTGAGTAGGGTATTGGTTAGGGTTACGGTACGGCTTAGGATACGTGTTAGGGTACGGGTTAGGGTACGGCGTAGAGTGTGGGTTAGGGTTAGGGTTAGTGTTAGGGTTAGGGTTACGGTACGTCTTAGGGTACGTGTTAGGGTACGGGTGAGGGTACGGCGTAGGTTATGGGTTAGGGTTAGGGTTAGGTTTAGGGTTAGGGTACGGCTTAGGATACGGGTTAGGGTACGGGTGAGGGTACGGCGTAGGTTATGGGTTAGGGTTAGGGTTAGTGTTAGGGTTATGGTACGGCTTAGGTTATGGGATAGGGTACAGGTGAGGGTATGGCATACGGTAGGGGTTAGGGTTAGGGTTAGGGTTAGGGTTAGGGTTAGGGTACGGCTTAGGGTACGGGTGAGGGTATGGGTGAGGATACTGCGTAGGGTATTGGTTAGGGTTACGGTACGTCTTAGGATACGGGTTAGGGTACGGGTGAGGGCACGGCGTAGGTTATGGGTTAGGGTTAGGGTTAGTGTTAGGGATATGGTTAGGGTTAGGTTATGGGATAGGGTACAGGTGAGGGTATGGCATAGGGTAGGGGTTAGGGTTAGGGTTAGGGTTAGGGTTAGGGTACGGCTTAGGGTACGGGTGAGGGTATGGGTGAGGATACTGCATAGGTTATTGGTTAGGGTTAGAGTACGGCTTAGGATACGGGTTAGGGTACGTGTTAGGGTATGGCGTACGGTATGGGTTAGGGTTAGGTTTAGGGTTAGGGTTAGGGTTAGGGTACGGCTTAGGGTACGGGTTAGGGTATGGGTGAGGTTACGGCGTAGGGTATAGTTTAGGGTTAGGGTTAGGGTTAGGGTACGGCTTAGGATACGGGTTAGGGTACGGGTGAGGGTACGGCGTAGCGTATGGTTTAGGGTTAGGTGTAGGGTTAGGATATGGCTTAGGGAACGGTGAGGGTACGGGTGAGGGTACTGGGTAGGGTATTGGTTATGGTTAGGGTACGGCTTAGAATACGGGTTAGGGTACGGGTTAGGTTACGGCGTAGGGTATGAGTTAGGGTTAAGGTTAGGGTTAGGGTTAGGGTTAGGGTACGGCTTAGGGTACGGGTGAGGGTACGGCGTAGCGTATGGGTTAGGGTTAGGGTTAGGGTTAGGGTACGGCTTAGGGTACGGGTTAGGGTACGGGTGAGGGTACGGCGTAGGTTATGGGTTAGGGTTAGGGTTAGGGTTAGGGTTAGTTTTAGGGTTAGGGATTGGTTTAGGGTACGGGTTAGGATTAGCGTACGTGTTAGGGTTAGGGTTTGGGTTAGGGTTAGGGTACGCATTAGGGTTAGGGTGTGGGTTAGGGTTAGGGTACACGTTAGGATTAGGGTATTTATTAAATCTATCCCACTCTCTAGATACCACTTAGCACGTAAATGAATATTATTTAGAGTCCAGCCATGGAGAAGATTTTCGTCACTAGGATAAGATAAAGAATAAACACATTATAAAAAAATCACATTAGGATTTTCTTTTTAACCTGTTCCTTAAAACACTAGTGCTTAGGAAATCTAATGGAGGCAAAAGCAGTCAAGGGTAGTTTAGGGTTAGGGTTAGGGTTAGGGTTAGTGTTAGGGTTAGGGTACGGCTTAGGGTATGGGATAGGGTATGGGTGAGGGTACGGCATAGGGTAGGGTTTAGGGTTAGGGTTAGTGTTAGGGTTAGGGTTAGGGTATGGCTTAGGGTACGGGTGAGGGTACTGTGTAGGTCATTGGTTAGGGTTAGGTTAAGGCTTAGGATACACGTTATTGTATGGGTTAGTGTACGGCGCAGGGTATGGGTAAGGGTTAGGGTTAGGGTTAGGGTTAGAGTTAGGGTACGGCTTAGGGTACGGGTTAGGGTACGGGTGAGGGTACGGCGTAGTGTATAGTTTAGGGTTAGGGTTAGGGTACGGCTTAGGGTACGGGTTAGGTTACGGGTGAGGGTACGGCGTAGGGTATGGGTTAGGGTTAGGGTTAGGGTTAGGGTTAGTGTTATTGTTAGCGTTAGGGTACGGCTTAGCGTATGGGATAGGGTACAGGTGAGGGTACGGCGTAGGGTAGGGGTAAGGGTTAGAGTTAGGGTTAGGGTAGGGGTTAGGGTACGGCTTAGGGTACGGGTGAGGGTACGGGTGAGGGTACTGCGTAGGGTATTGGTTAGGGTTAGGATACGGCTTAGGATACGGGTTAGTGTACGGGTTAGGGTATGGCGTAGGGTATGGGTTAGGGTTAGGGTTAGGGTTAGGGTTAGGGTTAGGGTTAGGGTTACGGTACGTCTTAGGGTACGTGTTAGGGTACGGGTGAGGGTACGGCGTAGGTTATGGGTTAGGGTTAGGGTTAGGGTTAGGGTTAGGGTACGGCTTAGGATACGGGTTAGTGTACGGGTGAGTGTACGGCATAGGTTATGGTTTAGGGTTAGGGTTAGTGTTTAGGGTTATGGTACGGCTTAGGTTATGGGATAGGGTACAGGTGAGGGTATGGCATAGGGTAGGGGTTAGGGTTAGGGTTAGGGTTAGGGTAAGGGTTAGGGTACGGCTTAGGGTACGGGTGAGGGTATGGGTGAGGATACTGCGTAGGGTATTGGTTAGGGTTAGGGTACGGCTTAGGATATGGGTTAGGGTACGTGTTAGGGTATGGCGTACGGTATGGGTTAGGGTTAGGGTTAGGGTTAGGGTTAGGGTTAGGGTACGGCTTAAGGTACGGGTTAGGGTACGGGTGAGGTTACGGCGTAGGGTATAGTTTAGGGTTAGGGTTAGGGTTAGGGTACGGCTTAGGATACGGGTTAGGGTACGGGTGAGGGTACGGCGTAGCGTATGGTTTAGGGTTAGGGTTAGGGTTAGGGTAAGGCTTAGGGTACGGGTTAGGGTACGGGTGAGGGTACGGTGTAGGTTATGGATTAGGGTTAGGGTTAGGGTTAGGGTTAGTTTTAGGGTTAGGGATTGGTTTAGGGTACGGGTTAGGATTAGCATACGTGTTCGGGTTAGGGTTTTGGTTAGGGTTAGGGTACGCGTTAGGGTTAGGGTATGGGTTAGGTTTAGGGTACACTTTAGGATTAGGGTATTTATTAAACCTATCCCACTCTCTAGATACCACTTAGCACGTAAAGGAATATTATTTAGGGTTCAGCCATGGAGAAGATTTTAGTCACTAGGATAAGATAAAGAATAAACACATTATAAAAAAATCACATAAGGTTTTCTTTTTAACCTGTTCCTTAAAACACTAGTGTTTAGGAAATCTAATGGAGGCAAAAGCAGTAAAGGGTAGTTTAGGGTTAGGGTTAGGGTTAGGGTTAGGGTAGGACTTAGGATACGGGTGAGGGTACTGGTGAGGGTACTGCGTAGGTTATTGGTTAGGGTTAGGGTACGGCTTAGGATACGGGTTAGGATATGGGTTAGGTTACGGCGTTGGGTATGGGTGAGGGTTAGGGTTAGGGTTAGGGTAAGGCTTTGGGTAAGGGTTAGGGTACGGGTGAGGGTACGGCGTAGGGTAGAGGTTAGGGTTAGGTTTAGGGTTAAGGTACGGCTTATGATACGGGTTAGGGTATGGGTGAAGGTACGGCGTAGCATATGGGTTAGGGTTAGGGTAAGGGTTAGGGTTAGTTTTAGGGTTAGGGATTGGTTTAGGGTACGGGTTAGGATTAGCGTACGTGTTAGGGTTAGGGTTTGGGTTAGGGTTAGAGTACGCATTAGGGTTAAGGTGTGGGTTAGGGTTAGGGTACACGTTAGGATTTGGGTATTTATTAAACCTATCCCACTCTCTAGATACCACTTAGCACGTAAAGGAATATTATTTAGGATCCAGCCATGGAGAAGATTTTCGTCACTAGGATAAGATAAAGAATAAACACATTATAAAAAAATCACATTAGGATTTTCTTTTTAACCTGTTCCTTAAAACACTAGTGCTTAGGAAATCTAATGGACGCAAAAGCAGTCAAGGGTAGTTTAGGGTTAGGGTTAGGGTTAGTGTTAGGGTTAGGGTACGGCTTAGGGTATGGGATAGGGTACGGGTGAGGGTACGGCGTAGGGTAGGGGTTAGGTTTAGGGTTAGGGTTATGGTTAGGGTATGGCTTAGGGTACGGCTGAGGGTACTGCGTAGGGTATTGGTTAGGGTTAGGGTACGGCTTAGGATACGTGTTAGGGTACGGGTTAGGGTACGGCGTAGAGTGTGGGTTAGGGTTAGGGTTAGTGTTAGGGTTAGGGTTACGGTACATCTTAGGGTACGTGTTAGGGTACGGGTGAGGGTACGGCGTAGGTTATGGGTTAGGGTTAGGGTTAGGGTTAGGGTTACGGTACGGCTTAGGATACGGGTTAGGGTACGGGTGAGGGTACGGCGTAGGTTATGGGTTAGGGTTAGGGTTAGTGTTAGGGTTATGGTACGTCTTAGGTTATGGGATAGGGTACAGGTGAGGGTATGGCATAGGGTAGGGGTTAGGGTTAGGATTAGGGTTAGGGTTAGGGTACGGCTTAGGGTACGGGTGAGGGTATGGGTGAGGATACTGCGTAGGGTATTGGTTAGGGTTACGGTACGTCTTAGGATACGGGTTAGGGTACGGGTGAGGGCACGGCGTAGGTTATGGGTTAGGGTTAGGTTTAGTGTTAGGGATATAGTTAGGGTTAGGTTATGGGATAGGGTACAGGTGAGGGTACGGTATAGGGTAGGGTTTAGGGTTAGGGTTAGTGTTAGGGTTACGGTTAGGGTATGGCTTAGGGTACGGGTGAGGGTACTGTGTAGGTCATTGGTTAGGGTTAGGTTATGGCTTAGGATACACGTTATTATATGGGTTAGGGTACGGCGCAGGGTATGGGTAAGGGTTAGGGTTAGGGTTAGGGTTAGAGTTAGGGTACGGCTTAGGGTACGGGTTAGGGTACGTGTGAGGGTACGGCGTAGTGTATAGTTTAGGGTTAGGGTTAGGGTACGGCTTAGGGTACGGGTTAGGTTACGGGTGAGGGTACGGTGTAGGGTAAGGGTTAGGGTTAGGGTTAGGGTTAGTGTTAGTGTTAGGGTTAGGGTACGGCTTAGCGTATGGGATAGGGTACGGGTGAGGGTACGGCATAGGGTAGGGGTTAGGGTTAGGGTTAGGGTTAGAGTTAGGGTATGGCTTAAGGTACGGGTGAGGGTACGGGTGAGGGTACTGCGTAGGGTATTGGTTAGGGTTAGGGTATGGCTTAGGATACGTGTTAGGGTACGGGTTAGGGTACGGCGTAGAGTGTGGGTTAGGGTTAGGGTTAGTGTTAGGGTTAGGGTTACGGTACGTCTTAGGGTACGTGTTAGGGTACGGGTGAGGTTACGGCGTAGGTTATGGGTTAGGGTTAGGGTTAGTGTTAGGGTTAGGTTTAGGGTACGGCTTAGGATATGGGTTAGGGTACGGGTGAGCGTACGGCGTAGGTTATGGGTTAGGGTTAGGGTTAGTGTTAGGGTTATGGTACGGCTTAGGTTATGGGATAGGGTACAGGTGAGGGTATGGCATAGGGTAGGGGTTAGGGTTAGGGTTAGGGTTAGGGTTAGGGTTAGGGTACGGCTTAGGGTACGGGTGAGGGTTTGGGTGAGGATACTGCGTAGGGTATTGGTTAGGGTTAGGGTACGGCTTAGGATAAGGGTTATGGTACGTGTTAGGGTATGGCGTACGGTATGGTTTAGGGTTAGGTTTAGGGTTAGGGTTAGGGTTAGGGTTAGGGTACGGCTTAGGGTACGGGTTAGGGTACGGGTGAGGTTACGGCGTAGGGTATAGTTTAGGGTTAGGGTTAGGGTTAGGGTACGGCTTAGGATACGGGTTAGGGTACGGGTGAGGGTACGGCGTAGCGTATGGTTTAGGGTTAGGGTTAGGGTTAGGGTACGGCTTAGGGTACGGGTTAGGGTACGGGTGAGGGTATGGCGTAGTGTATAGGTTAGGGTTAGGGTTAGGGTTAGGGTATGGCTTAGGGTACGGGTGAGGGTACGGGTGAGGGTACTCTGTAGGCTATTGGTTATGGTTAGGGTACGGCTTAGAATACGGGTTAGGGTACGGGTTAGGTTACGGCGTAGGGTATGGGTTAGGGTTAAGGTTAGGGTTAGGGTTAGGGTACGGCTTAGGGTACGGCTTAGGGTACGGGTGAGGGTAAGGAGTAGTGTATAGGTTAGGGTTAGGGTTAGGGTTAGGGTTCGGCTTAGGGTACGGCTTAGGATATGGGTTAGGGTACGTGTTAGGGTATGGCGTACGGTATGGGTTAGGGTTAGGGTTAGGGTTAGGGTACGGCTTAGGGTACGGGTTAGGGTACGGGTGAGGTTACGGCGTAGGGTATAGTTTAGGGTTAGGGTTAGGGTTAGGGTACGGCTTAGGATACGGGTTAGGGTACGGGTGAGGGTACGGCGTAGCGTATGGTTTAGGGTTAGGGTTAGGGTTAGGGTACGGCTTAGGGTACGGGTTAGGGTACGGGTGAGGGTACGGTGTAGGTTATGGATTAGGGTTAGGGTTAGGGTTAGGGTTAGTTTTAGGGTTAGGGATTGGTTTAGGGTACGGGTTAGGATTAGCATACGTGTTCGGGTTAGGGTTTTGGTTAGGGTTAGGGTACGCGTTAGGGTTAGGGTATGGGTTAGGTTTAGGGTACACTTTAGGATTAGGGTATTTATTAAACCTATCCCACTCTCTAGATACCACTTAGCACGTAAAGGAATATTATTTGGGGTTCAGCCATGGAGAAGATTTTAGTCACTAGGATAAGATAAAGAATAAACACATTATAAAAAATCACATAAGGTTTTCTTTTTAACCTGTTCCTTAAAACACTAGTGTTTAGGAAATCTAATGGAGGCAAAAGCAGTAAAGGGTAGTTTAGGGTTAGGGTTAGGGTTAGGGTTAGGGTAGGACTTAGGATACGGGTGAGGGTACTGGTGAGGGTACTGCGTAGGTTATTGGTTAGGGTTAGGGTACGGCTTAGGATACGGGTTAGGATATGGGTTAGGTTACGGCGTTGGGTATGGGTGAGGGTTAGGGTTAGGGTTAGGGTAAGGCTTTGGGTAAGGGTTAGGGTACGGGTGAGGGTACGGCGTAGGGTAGAGGTTAGGGTTAGGTTTAGGGTTAAGGTACGGCTTATGATACGGGTTAGGGTATGGGTGAGGGTACGGCGTAGCGTATGGGTTAGGGTTAGGGTAAGGGTTAGGGTTAGTTTTAGGGTTAGGGATTGGTTTAGGGTACGGGTTAGGATTAGCGTACGTGTTAGGGTTAGGGTTTGGGTTAGGGTTAGAGTACGCTTTAGGGTTAAGGTGTGGGTTAGGGTTAGGGTACACGTTAGGATTAGGGTATTTATTAAACCTATCCCACTCTCTAGATACCACTTAGCACGTAAAGGAATATTATTTAGGATCCAGCCATGGAGAAGATTTTCGTCACTAGGATAAGATAAAGAATAAACACATTATAAAAAAATCACATTAGGATTTTCTTTTTAACCTGTTCCTTAAAACACTAGTGCTTAGGAAATCTAATGGACGCAAAAGCAGTCAAGGGTAGTTTAGGGTTAGGGTTAGGGTTAGTGTTAGGGTTAGGGTACGGCTTAGGGTATGGGATACGGTACGGGTGAGGGTACGGCGTAGGGTAGGGGTTAGGGTTAGGGTTAGGGTTACGGTTAGGGTATGGCTTAGGGTACGGCTGAGGGTACTGCGTAGGGTATTGGTTAGGGTTAGGGTACGGCTTAGGATACGTGTTAGGGTACGGGTTAGGGTACGGCGTAGAGTGTGGGTTAGGGTTAGGGTTAGTGTTAGGATTAGGGTTACAGTACATCTTAGGGTACGTGTTAGGGTACGGGTGAGGGTATGGCGTAGGTTATGGGTTAGGGTTAGGGTTAGGGTTAGGGTTACGGTACGGCTTAGGATACGGGTTAGGGTACGGGTGAGGGTACGGCGTAGGTTATGGGTTAGGGTTAGGGTTAGTGTTAGGGTTATGGTACGTCTTAGGTTATGGGATAGGGTACAGGTGAGGGTATGGCATAGGGTAGGGGTTAGGGTTAGGGTTAGGGTTAGGGTTAGGGTACGGCTTAGGGTACGGGTGAGGGTATGGGTGAGGATACTGCGTAGGGTATTGGTTAGGGTTACGGTACGTCTTAGGATACGGGTTAGGGTACGTGTGAGGGCACGGCGTAGGTTATGGGTTAGGGTTAGGTTTAGTGTTAGGGATATGGTTAGGGTTAAGTTATGGGATAGGGTACAGGTGAGGGTACGGTATAGGGTAGGGTTTAGGGTTAGGGTTAGTGTTAGGGTTACGGTTAGGGTATGGCTTAGGGTACGGGTGAGGGTACTGTGTAGGTCATTGGTTAGGGTTAGGTTATGGCTTAGGATACACGTTATTTTATGGGTTAGGGTACGGCGCAGGGTATGGGTAAGGGTTAGGGTTAGGGTTAGGGTTAGAGTTAGGGTACGGCTTAGGGTACGGGTTAGGGTACGGGTGAGGGTACGGCGTAGTGTATAGGTTAGGGTTAGGGTTAGGGTACGGCTTAGGGTACGGGTTAGGTTACGGGTGAGGGTACGGTGTAGGGTAAGGGTTAGGGTTAGGGTTAGGGTTAGTGTTAGTGTTAGGGTTAGGGTACGGCTTAGCGTATGGGATAGGGTACGGGTGAGGGTACGGCATAGGGTAGGGGTTAGGGTTAGGGTTAGGGTTAGAGTTAGGGTATGGCTTAAGGTACGGGTGAGGGTACGGGTGAGGGTACTGCGTAGGGTATTGGTTAGGGTTAGGGTATGGCTTAGGATACGTGTTAGGGTACGGGTGAGGTTACGGCGTAGGTTATGGGTTAGGGTTAGGGTTAGTGTTAGGGTTAGGTTTAGGGTACGGCTTAGGATACGGGTTAGGGTACGGGTGAGCGTACGGCGTAGGTTATGGGTTAGGGTTAGGGTTAGTGTTAGGGTTATGGTACGGCTTAGGTTATGGGATAGGGTACAGGTGAGGGTATGGCATAGGGTAGGGGTTAGGGTTAGGGTTAGGGTTAGGGTTAGGGTACGGCTTAGGGTACGGGTGAGGGTTTGGGTGAGGATACTGCGTAGGGTATTGGTTAGGGTTAGGGTACGGCTTAGGATAAGGGTTATGGTACGTGTTAGGGTATGGCGTACGGTATGGTTTAGGGTTAGGTTTAGGGTTAGGGTTAGGGTTAGGGTTAGGGTACGGCTTAGGGTACGGGTTAGGGTACGGGTGAGGTTACGGCGTAGGGTATAGTTTAGGGTTAGGGTTAGGGTTAGGGTACGGCTTAGGATACGGGTTAGGGTACGGGTGAGGGTACGGCGTAGCGTATGGTTTAGGGTTAGGGTTAGGGTTAGGGTACGGCTTAGGGTACGGGTTAGGGTACGGGTGAGGGTATGGCGTAGTGTATAGGTTAGGGTTAGGGTTAGGGTTAGGGTATGGCTTAGGGTACGGGTGAGGGTACGGGTGAGGGTACTCTGTAGGCTATTGGTTATGGTTAGGGTACGGCTTAGAATACGGGTTAGGGTACGGGTTAGGTTACGGCGTAGGGTATGGGTTAGGGTTAAGGTTAGGGTTAGGGTTAGGGTACGGCTTAGGGTACGGCTTAGGGTACGGGTGAGGGTAAGGAGTAGTGTATAGGTTAGGGTTAGGGTTAGGGTTAGGGTTCGGCTTAGGGTACGGGTTAGGGTACGGGTGAGGGTATGGCGTAGTGTATATGTTAGGGTTAGGGTTAGGGTTAGGGTACGGCTTAGGGTATGGGATAGGGTACGGGTGAGGGTACGGCGTAGGGTAGGGGTTAGGTTTAGGGTTAGGGTTAGTGTTAGGGTTAGGGTACGGCTTAGGGTATGGGATAGGTTACGGGTGAGAGTACGGCGTAGGGTAGGGTTTAGGGTTAGGTTTAGGGTTAGTGTTAGGTTTAGGGTACCGCTTAGGGTATGGGATAGGGTACAGCGTAGGGTAGCGGTTAGGCTTAGGGTTAGGGTTAGGGTTAGGGTAAGGCTTTGGGTACGGGTTAGGGTACGGGTGAGGGTACGGGTGTGGGTACGGCGTAGGGTAGAGGTTAGGGTTAGGTTTAGGGTTAGGGTATGGCTTAGGGTACGGGTTAGGGTACGGGTGAGGGTACGGCGGAGGTTATGGGTTAGGGTTAGGGTTAGGGTTAGGGTTAGTTTTAGGGTTAGGGATTGGTTTAGGGTACGGGTTAGGATTAGCATACTTGTTCGGGTTAGGGTTTTGGTTAGGGTTAGGGTACACGTTAGGGTTAGGGTATGGGTTAGGTTTAGGGTACACTTTAGGATTAGGGTATTTATTAAACCTATCCCACTCTCTAGATACCACTTAGCACGTAAAGGATTATTATTTGGGGTTCAGCCATGGAGAAGATTTTAGTCACTAGGATAAGATAAAGAATAAACACATTATAAAAAATCACATAAGGTTTTCTTTTTAACCTGTTCCTTAAAACACTAGTGTTTAGGAAATCTATTGGAGGCAAAAGCAGTAAAGGGTATTTTAGGGTTAGGGTATGGGTTAGGGTTAGGGTAGGGCTTAGGATACGGGTGAGGGTACTGGTGAGGGTACTGCATAGGTTATTGGTTAGGGTTAGGGTACGGCTTAGGATACGGGTTAGGATATGTGTTAGGTTACGGCGTTGGGTATGGGTGAGGGTTAGGGTTAGGGTTAGGGTAAGGCTTTGGGTACGGGTTAGGGTACGGGTGAGGGTACGGCGTAGGGTAGAGGTTAGGGTTAGGTTTAGGGTTAGGGTACGGCTTAGGATACGGGTTAGGGTACGGGTGAGGGTATGGCGTAGCGTATGGGTTAGGGTTAGGGTTAGGGTACGTCTTAGGGTACGGGTTAGGGTACGGGTGAGGGTACGGCGTAGGGTAAGGTTTAGGGTTAGGGTTAGGGTTAGGGTTAGTTTTAGGGTTAGGGATTGGTTTAGGGTACGGGTTAGGATTAGCGTACGTGTTAGGGTTAGATTTTGGGTTAGGGTTAGGGTACGCGTTAGGGTTACGGTATGCGTTAGGGTTAGGGTACACGTTAGGTTTAGGGTAATTATTAAACCTATCCCACTCTCTAGATACCACTTAGCACGTAAAGGAATATTATTAGGGATCCAGCCATGGAGAAGATTTTAGTCACTAGGATAAGATAAAGAATAAACACATTATAAAAAAATCACATTAGGATTTTCTTTTTAACCTGTTCCTTAAAACACTAGTGCTTAGGAAATCTAATAAAGGCAAAAGCAATCAAGGGTAGTTTAGGGTTAGGGTTAGGGTTAGGGTTAGTGTTAGGGTTAGGGTACGGCTTAGGGTATGGGATAGGATACGGGTGAGGGTACGGCGTAGGTTAGGGGTTAGAGTTAGGGTTAGGGTTAGGGTTAGGGTATGGCTTAGGGTACGGGTGAGGGTACGGGTGAGGGTACTGCGTAGGGTATTGCTTAGGGTTAGGGTACGGCTTAGGATACGTGTTAGGGTACGGGTTAGGGTACTGCGTAGAGTGTGGGTTAGGGTTAGGGTTAGTGTTAGGGTTAGGGTTACGGTACGTCTTAGGGTACGTGTTAGGGTACGGGTGAGGGTACGGCGTAGGTTATGGGTTAGGGTTAGGGTTAGGGTTAGGGTTAGGGTACGGCTTAGGATACGGGTTAGTGTACGGGTGAGGGTACGGCATAGGTTATGGTTTAGGGTTAGGGTTAGTGTTAGGGTTATGGTACGGCTTAGGTAATGGGATAGGGTACAGGTGAGGGTATGGCATAGGGTAGGGGTTAGGGTTAGGGTTAGGGTTAGGGTAAGGGTTAGGGTACGGCTTAGGGTACGGGTGAGGGTATGGGTGAGGATACTGCGTAGGGTATTGGTTAGGGTTAGGGTACGGCTTAGGATATGGGTTAGGGTACGTGTTAGGGTATGGTGTACGGTATGGGTTAGGGTTAGGGTTAGGGTTAGGGTTAGGGTTAGGGTTAGGGTACGGCTTAGGGTACGGGTTAGGGTACGGGTGAGGTTACGGCGTAGGGTAAAGTTTAGGGTTAGGGTTAGGGTTAGGGTACGGCTTAGGATACGGGTTAGGGTACGGGTGAGGGTACGGCGTAGCGTATGGTTTAGGGTTAGGGTTAGGGTTAGGGTACGGCTTAGGGTACGGGTTAGGGTACGGGTGAGGGTACGGTGTAGGTTATGGATTAGGGTTAGGGTTAGGGTTAGGGTTAGTTTTAGGGTTAGGGATTGGTATAGGGTACGGGTTAGGATTAGCATACGTGTTCGGGTTAGGGTTTTGGTTAGGGTTAGGGTACGCGTTAGGGTTAGGGTATGGGTTAGGTTTAGGGTACACTTTAGGATTAGGGTATTTATTAAACCTATCCCACTCTCTAGATACCACTTAGCAAGTAAAGGAATATTATTTGGGGTTCAGCCATGGAGAAGATTTTAGTCACTAGGATAAGATAAAGAATAAACACATTATAAAAAATCACATAAGGTTTTCTTTTTAACCTGTTCCTTAAAACACTAGTGTTTAGGAAATCTAATGGAGGCAAAAGCAGTAAAGGGTAGTTTAGGGTTAGGGTTAGGGTTAGGGTTAGGGTAGGACTTAGGATACGGGTGAGGGTACTGGTGAGGGTACTGCGTAGGTTATTGGTTAGGGTTAGGGTACGGCTTAGGATACGGGTTAGGATATGGGTTAGGTTACGGCGTTGGGTATGGGTGAGGGTTAGGGTTAGGGTTAGGGTAAGGCTTTGGGTAAGGGTTAGGGTACGGGTGAGGGTACGGCGTAGGGTAGAGCTTAGGGTTAGGTTTAGTGTTAAGGTACGGCTTATGATACGGGTTAGGGTATGGGTGAGGGTACGGCGTAGCGTATGGGTTAGGGTTAGGGTAAGGGTTAGGGTTAGTTTTAGGGTTAGGGATTGGTTTAGGGTATGGGTTAGGATTAGCGTACGTGTTAGGGTTAGGGTTTGGGTTAGGGTTAGAGTACGCATTAGGGTTAAGGTGTGGGTTAGGGTTAGGGTACACGTTAGGATTAGGGTATTTATTAAACCTATCCCACTCTCTAGATACCACTTAGCACGTAAAGGAATATTATTTAGGATCCAGCCATGGAGAAGATTTTCGTCACTAGGATAAGATAAAGAATAAACACATTATAAAAAAATCACATTAGGATTTTCTTTTTAACCTGTTCCTTAAAACACTAGTGCTTAGGAAATCTAATGGACGCAAAAGCAGTCAAGGGTAGTTTAGGGTTAGGGTTAGGGTTAGTGTTAGGGTTAGGGTACGGCTTAGGGTATGGGATAGGGTACAGGTGAGGGTATGGCATAGGGTAGGGGTTAGGGTTAGGGTTAGGGTTAGGGTTAGGGTACGGCTTATGGTACGGGTGAGGGTTTGGGTGAGGATACTGCGTAGGGTATTGGTTAGGGTTAGGGTACGGCTTAGGATAAGGGTTATGGTACGTGTTAGGGTATGGCGTACGGTATGGGTTAGGGTTAGGTTTAGGGTTAGGGTTAGGGTTAGGGTTAGGGTACGGCTTAGGGTACGGGTTAGGGTACGGGTGAGGTTACGGCGTAGGGTATAGTTTAGGGTTAGGGTTAGGGTTAGGGTACGGCTTAGGATACGGGTTAGGGTACGGGTGAGGGTACGGCATAGCGTATGGTTTAGGGTTAGGGTTAGGGTTAGGGTACGGCTTAGGGTACGGGTTAGGGTACGGGTGAGGGTATGGCGTAGTGTATAGGTTAGGGTTAGGTTTAGGGTTAGGGTATGGCTTAGGGTACGGGTGAGGGTACGGGTGAGGGTACTCTGTAGGCTATTGGTTATGGTTAGGGTACGGCTTAGAATACGGGTTAGGGTACGGGTTAGGTTACGGCGTAGGGTATGGGTTAGGGTTAAGGTTAGGGTTAGGGTTAGGGTACGGCTTAGGGTACGGCTTAGGGTACGGGTGAGGGTAAGGAGTAGTGTATAGGTTAGGGTTAGGGTTAGGGTTAGGGTTCGGCTTAGGGTACGGGTTAGGGTACGGGTGAGGGTATGGCGTAGTGTATATGTTAGGGTTAGGGTTAGGGTTAGGGTACGGCTTAGGGTATGGGATAGGGTACGGGTGAGGGTACGGCGTAGGGTAGAGGTTAGGTTTAGGGTTAGGGTTAGTGTTAGGGTTAGGGTACGGCTTAGGGTATGGGATAGGTTACGGGTGAGGGTACGGCGTAGGGTAGGGGTTAGGGTTAGGTTTAGGGTTAGTGTTAGGTTTAGGGTACCGCTTAGGGTATGGGATAGGGTACAGCGTAGGGTAGCGGTTAGGGTTAGGGTTAGGGTTAGGGTACGGCTTAGGATACGGTTTAGGGTACGGGTGAGGGTACGGCGTAGCGTATGGGTTAGGGTTAGGGTTAGGGTTAGGGTACGGCTTAGGGTACGGGTTAGGGTACGGGTGAGGGTACGGCGTAGGTTATGGGTTAGGGTTAGGGTTAGGGTTAGGGTTAGTTTTAGGGTTAGGGATTGGTTTAGGGTACGGGTTAGGATTAGCATACTTGTTCGGGTTAGGGTTTTGGTTAGGGTTAGGGTACACGTTAGGGTTAGGGTATGGGTTAGGTTTAGGGTACACTTTAGGATTAGGGTATTTATTAAACCTATCCCACTCTCTAGATACCACTTAGCACGTAAAGGATTATTATTTGGGGTTCAGCCATGGAGAAGATTTTAGTCACTAGGATAAGATAAAGAATAAACACATTATAAAAAAATCACATAAGGTTTTCTTTTTAACCTGTTCCTTAAAACACTAGTGTTTAGGAAATCTAATGGAGGCAAAAGCAGTAAAGGGTAGTTTAGGGTTAGGGTAAGGGTTAGGGTTAGGGTAGGGCTTAGGATACGGGTGAGGGTACTGGTGAGGGTACTGCATAGGTTATTGGTTAGGGTTAGGGTACGGCTTAGGATACGGGTTAGGATATGGGTTAGGTTACGGCGTTGGGTATGGGTGAGGGTTAGGGTTAGGGTTAGGGTAAGGCTTTGGGTACGGGTTAGGGTACGGGTGAGGGTACGGCGTAGGGTAGAGGTTAGGGTTAGGTTTAGGATTAGGGTACGGCTTAGGATACGGTTTAGGGTACGGGTGAGGGTATGGCGTAGCGTATGGGTTAGGGTTAGGGTTAGGGTACGTCTTAGGGTACGGGTTAGGGTACGGGTGAGGGTACGGCGTAGGGTAAGGTTTAGGGTTAGGGTTAGGGTTAGGGTTAGTTTTAGGGTTAGGGATTGGTTTAGGGTACGGGTTAGGATTAGCGTACGTGTTAGGGTTAGATTTTGGGTTAGGGTTAGGGTACGCGTTAGGGTTACGGTATGGGTTAGGGTTAGGGTACACGTTAGGATTAGGGTATTTATTAAACCTATCCCACTCTCTAGATACCACTTAGCACGTAAAGGAATATTATTAGGGATCCAGCCATGGAGAAGATTTTAGTCACTAGGATAAGATAAAGAATAAACACATTATAAAAAAATCACATTAGGATTTTCTTTTTAACCTGTTCCTTAAAACACTAGTGCTTAGGAAATCTAATAAAGGCAAAAGCAATCAAGGGTAGTTTAGGGTTAGGGTTAGGGTTAGGGTTAGTGTTAGGGTTAGGGTACGGCTTAGGGTATGGGATAGGATACGGGTGAGGGTACGGCGTAGGTTATGGGTTAGGGTTAGGGTTAGGGTTAGGGTTAGGGTATGGCTTAGGGTACGGGTGAGGGTACGGGTGAGGGTACTGCGTAGGGTAATGCTTAGGGTTAGGGTACGGCTTAGGATATGTGTTAGGGTACGGGTTAGGGTACGGCGTAGAGTGTGGGTTAGGGTTAGGGTTAGTGTTAGGGTTAGGGTTACGGTACGTCTTAGGGTACGTGTTAGGGTACGGGTGAGGGTACGGCGTAGGTTATGGGTTAGGGTTAGGGTTAGGGTTAGGGTACGGCTTAGGATACGGGTTATTGTACGGGTGAGGGTACGGCATAGGTTATGGTTTAGGGTTAGGGTTAGTGTTAGGGTTATGGTACGGCTTAGGTTATGGGATAGGGTACAGTTGAGGGTATGGCATAGGGTAGGGGTTAGGGTTAGGGTTAGGGTTAGGGTAAGGGTTAGGGTACGGCTTAGGGTACGGGTGAGGGTATGGGTGAGGATACTGCATAGGGTATTGATTAGCTTTAGGGTACGGCTTAGGATATGGGTTAGGGTACATGTTAGGGTATGGCGTACGGTATGGGTTAGGGTTAGGGTTAGGGTTAGGGTTAGGGTTAGGGTACGGCTTAGGGTACGGGTTAGGGTACGGGTGAGGTTACGGCGTAGGGTATAGTTTAGGGTTAGGGTTAGGGTTAGGGTACGGCTTAGGATTCGGGTTAGGGTACGGGTGAGGGTACAGCGTAGCTTATGGTTTAGGGTTAGGGTTAGGGTTAGGGTACGGCTTAGGGTACGGGTTAGGGTACGGGTGAGGGTACGGTGTAGGTTATGGATTAGGGTTAGGGTTAGGGTTAGGGATTGGTTTAGGGTACGGGTTAGGATTAGCGTACGTGTTAGGGTTAGATTTTGGGTTAGGGTTAGGGTACGCGTTAGGGTTACGGTATGCGTTAGGGTTAGGGTACACGTTAGGTTTAGGGTAATTATTAAACCTATCCCACTCTCTAGATACCACTTAGCACGTAAAGGAATATTATTAGGGATCCAGCCATGGAGAAGATTTTAGTCACTAGGATAAGATAAAGAATAAACACATTATAAAAAAATCACATTAGGATTTTCTTTTTAACCTGTTCCTTAAAACACTAGTGCTTAGGAAATCTAATAAAGGCAAAAGCAATCAAGGGTAGTTTAGGGTTAGGGTTAGGGTTAGGGTTAGTGTTAGGGTTAGGGTACGGCTTAGGGTATGGGATAGGATACGGGTGAGGGTACGGCGTAGGTTAGGGGTTAGAGTTAGGGTTAGGGTTAGGGTTAGGGTATGGCTTAGGGTACGGGTGAGGGTACGGGTGAGGGTACTGCGTAGGGTATTGCTTAGGGTTAGGGTACGGCTTAGGATACGTGTTAGGGTACGGGTTAGGGTACTGCGTAGAGTGTGGGTTAGGGTTAGGGTTAGTGTTAGGGTTAGGGTTACGGTACGTCTTAGGGTACGTGTTAGGGTACGGGTGAGGGTACGGCGTAGGTTATGGGTTAGGGTTAGGGTTAGGGTTAGGGTTAGGGTACGGCTTAGGATACGGGTTAGTGTACGGGTGAGGGTACGGCATAGGTTATGGTTTAGGGTTAGGGTTAGTGTTAGGGTTATGGTACGGCTTAGGTTATGGGATAGGGTACAGGTGAGGGTATGGCATAGGGTAGGGGTTAGGGTTAGGGTTAGGGTTAGGGTAAGGGTTAGGGTACGGCTTAGGGTACGGGTGAGGGTATGGGTGAGGATACTGCGTAGGGTATTGGTTAGGGTTAGGGTACGGCTTAGGATATGGGTTAGGGTACGTGTTAGGGTATGGTGTACGGTATGGGTTAGGGTTAGGGTTAGGGTTAGGGTTAGGGTTAGGGTTAGGGTACGGCTTAGGGTACGGGTTAGGGTACGGGTGAGGTTACGGCGTAGGGTAAAGTTTAGGGTTAGGGTTAGGGTTAGGGTACGGCTTAGGATACGGGTTAGGGTACGGGTGAGGGTACGGCGTAGCGTATGGTTTAGGGTTAGGGTTAGGGTTAGGGTACGGCTTAGGGTACGGGTTAGGGTACGGGTGAGGGTACGGTGTAGGTTATGGATTAGGGTTAGGGTTAGGGTTAGGGTTAGTTTTAGGGTTAGGGATTGGTATAGGGTACGGGTTAGGATTAGCATACGTGTTCGGGTTAGGGTTTTGGTTAGGGTTAGGGTACGCGTTAGGGTTAGGGTATGGGTTAGGTTTAGGGTACACTTTAGGATTAGGGTATTTATTAAACCTATCCCACTCTCTAGATACCACTTAGCAAGTAAAGGAATATTATTTGGGGTTCAGCCATGGAGAAGATTTTAGTCACTAGGATAAGATAAAGAATAAACACATTATAAAAAATCACATAAGGTTTTCTTTTTAACCTGTTCCTTAAAACACTAGTGTTTAGGAAATCTAATGGAGGCAAAAGCAGTAAAGGGTAGTTTAGGGTTAGGGTTAGGGTTAGGGTTAGGGTAGGACTTAGGATACGGGTGAGGGTACTGGTGAGGGTACTGCGTAGGTTATTGGTTAGGGTTAGGGTACGGCTTAGGATACGGGTTAGGATATGGGTTAGGTTACGGCGTTGGGTATGGGTGAGGGTTAGGGTTAGGGTTAGGGTAAGGCTTTGGGTAAGGGTTAGGGTACGGGTGAGGGTACGGCGTAGGGTAGAGCTTAGGGTTAGGTTTAGTGTTAAGGTACGGCTTATGATACGGGTTAGGGTATGGGTGAGGGTACGGCGTAGCGTATGGGTTAGGGTTAGGGTAAGGGTTAGGGTTAGTTTTAGGGTTAGGGATTGGTTTAGGGTATGGGTTAGGATTAGCGTACGTGTTAGGGTTAGGGTTTGGGTTAGGGTTAGAGTACGCATTAGGGTTAAGGTGTGGGTTAGGGTTAGGGTACACGTTAGGATTAGGGTATTTATTAAACCTATCCCACTCTCTAGATACCACTTAGCACGTAAAGGAATATTATTTAGGATCCAGCCATGGAGAAGATTTTCGTCACTAGGATAAGATAAAGAATAAACACATTATAAAAAAATCACATTAGGATTTTCTTTTTAACCTGTTCCTTAAAACACTAGTGCTTAGGAAATCTAATGGACGCAAAAGCAGTCAAGGGTAGTTTAGGGTTAGGGTTAGGGTTAGTGTTAGGGTTAGGGTACGGCTTAGGGTATGGGATAGGGTACAGGTGAGGGTATGGCATAGGGTAGGGGTTAGGGTTAGGGTTAGGGTTAGGGTTAGGGTACGGCTTATGGTACGGGTGAGGGTTTGGGTGAGGATACTGCGTAGGGTATTGGTTAGGGTTAGGGTACGGCTTAGGATAAGGGTTATGGTACGTGTTAGGGTATGGCGTACGGTATGGGTTAGGGTTAGGTTTAGGGTTAGGGTTAGGGTTAGGGTTAGGGTACGGCTTAGGGTACGGGTTAGGGTACGGGTGAGGTTACGGCGTAGGGTATAGTTTAGGGTTAGGGTTAGGGTTAGGGTACGGCTTAGGATACGGGTTAGGGTACGGGTGAGGGTACGGCATAGCGTATGGTTTAGGGTTAGGGTTAGGGTTAGGGTACGGCTTAGGGTACGGGTTAGGGTACGGGTGAGGGTATGGCGTAGTGTATAGGTTAGGGTTAGGTTTAGGGTTAGGGTATGGCTTAGGGTACGGGTGAGGGTACGGGTGAGGGTACTCTGTAGGCTATTGGTTATGGTTAGGGTACGGCTTAGAATACGGGTTAGGGTACGGGTTAGGTTACGGCGTAGGGTATGGGTTAGGGTTAAGGTTAGGGTTAGGGTTAGGGTACGGCTTAGGGTACGGCTTAGGGTACGGGTGAGGGTAAGGAGTAGTGTATAGGTTAGGGTTAGGGTTAGGGTTAGGGTTCGGCTTAGGGTACGGGTTAGGGTACGGGTGAGGGTATGGCGTAGTGTATATGTTAGGGTT
>NW_026871712.1:0-53340 GCF_028564815.1 Eubalaena glacialis | reverse complement strand
TTTCCGGCAGCTTTGAGGCTGGGGCTGCCCTTTGTTGCCGAGAATTGCCACTGTTCGCAGAGCTTCCGAATCCGAAACTTCAAAACTGCCCTAGTGCGTTTAGTTGCCGGCGAGCGAAAAGAGACCGAAGGAGCACTCTGGCACTTCCCCGGTTTCATCTCCAAGCAGGGAGTTGTGCAGTGTGTGAGGAGTCTACGGGACTTCAGGCTCCAGGAAGGTTACGTGTCCTCGCGCCGTCTCTAAGCGTAGGAGAGTTCAGGGGAAGCTCTACCTCTTCGAGACAGCATGTCATGGCTAGTCTCTGCGTGGCCTAGAGAAAGGGCGGGTAAGTCAAAGGGTACCCGGAACGGACACCAGGAAAAGAGTGTTTTCCTTGCAGCCCACGCTCTGCACTGCGTGCCCCTGGCATGGCACCGAAGGCCTGCGAGAGCTGTGTTCCGGAGGTCGCTTGAATGCTTGGGCCAGCTAGCTAGCTGGAGCAAAAGGAGAAGGTTCCCTTTCACTCTGCTTTCAAAGCGGTGACCCGGAGGCACTCGAGAGCCTAATGCTGCGCAGTCGCCCAGAATGGGGGATCCTGTGCGCAGCGTTCCTCTATGGGGCACGGGGAGGAGGAAAAGCACACTGGAGCTCCTGCCCCCACCTGCCCCAGAGTCAGTGCACAGCCCCTGCACTCCTCAATGCGTGGACGGGCTAGCTGAAGGACACTTGGAACCCTGTGGAGGGCTCTAGCTTTCCCTTTGGCCATGAGGGCTCTGGGATGCCTCCTGCAGGGCACAGGACACGTTCCCTTTCTCTAGGAACCCTCTCTCGTCGCTCCACACAGGCCTTCCAGAAGTGAAGCCCACACAGGCAGCCACACTCTCCCGCAGGAGACTTGGACGCTGCACGTAGCCTGCTCTCCAGCGGGGGAAAGAGGGCTTTCTTTGCTCACTAGGTCACCGGTATCAGAGTGGCGCCCTGCAGAGTCCAGGTAGTTTCTGACAGAGGCCAAGAGTCTCAAGCGGCACCCTGCCCGTCCCTGTTAAGACGCCGTACCAGGGCAATTCTGCATGGGACGGGGAGACTAGCGTGACGTACTTAGTGCCTTGGGCTAGGCCTCGCCGTCCGTACGCCTTGCCGAAAGCTAGTGGGTGCTTCAGGGGAGCAGTGTGCCTTGGCCAGGCTGCTTCGAAAGGCAACTGTCTGCTTGGCGTAGGGAGACAGCAAGCAAGGGCTCCCATTCGAAAGCCCACCGAGAGGGTTGCTTCATTGCCGCCCAGGTTCAGCGCTGGCAACCACTGGCCGTACACCTCAAAGACCTGCCGGACCTGTGCTCGGGCGGCCGTTAGCACGCTCGGACGTCTAGCTCTGCCACGAAGGAAGCAGTGTGTCGCCTTTCTCTCCGCCTTACGAGCTGCCATCCGGAGGCCCAAGGTCCCTGGACGTTGTGAAGTCGCCCTTGGAAGAGACGTTCGCGCTGCAGTCTTCCTCCACGGGAGGGGCCTAGGAGGCAGGAGGCCTAGGAGACCTGGAAAGCTCACTAGCGTGAAGGCCCTGCGTGGACTACGTTTTCACGGGAAATGCTGCACGCCCAAGCTTGTGCATGCAGTCCCTGGGCCTCACTATGAGCCTGCCCGGCACAGTCGTGTTCCCTTTAGCACTGGCGCCTTGGCGATGCCTCCTGCAAGGACAGGCAAGCACCGTGTTGCTCGCAGGAGAGCGCCCTTTTCCTAACCACGGGGGCACTCCAGCACTGAAGACTGACAGCAGCCCTCTGCTTTCCGGCAGCTTTGAGGCTGGGGCTGCCCTTTGTTGCCGAGAATTGCCACTGTTCGCAGAGCTTCCGAATCCGAAACTTCAAAACTGCCCTAGTGCGTTTAGTTGCCGGCGAGCGAAAAGAGACCGAAGGAGCACTCTGGCACTTCCCGGTTTCATCTCCAAGCAGGGAGTTGTGCAGTGTGTGAGGAGTCTACGGGACTTCAGGCTCCAGGAAGGTTACGTGTCCTCGCGCCGTCTCTAAGCGTAGGAGAGTTCAGGGGAAGCTCTACCTCTTCGAGACAGCATGTCATGGCTAGTCTCTGCGTGGCCTAGAGAAAGGGCGGGTAAGTCAAAGGGTACCCGGAACGGACACCAGGAAAAGAGTGTTTTCCTTGCAGCCCACGCTCTGCACTGCGTGCCCCTGGCATGGCACCGAAGGCCTGCGAGAGCTGTGTTCCGGAGGTCGCTTGAATGCTTGGGCCAGCTAGCTAGCTGGAGCAAAAGGAGAAGGTTCCCTTTCACTCTGCTTTCAAAGCGGTGACCCGGAGGCACTCGAGAGCCTAATGCTGCGCAGTCGCCCAGAATGGGGGATCCTGTGCGCAGCGTTCCTCTATGGGGCACGGGGAGGAGGAAAAGCACACTGGAGCTCCTGCCCCCACCTGCCCCAGAGTCAGTGCACAGCCCCTGCACTCCTCAATGCGTGGACGGGCTAGCTGAAGGACACTTGGAACCCTGTGGAGGGCTCTAGCTTTCCCTTTGGCCATGAGGGCTCTGGGATGCCTCCTGCAGGGCACAGGACACGTTCCCTTTCTCTAGGAACCCTCTCTCGTCGCTCCACACAGGCCTTCCAGAAGTGAAGCCCACACAGGCAGCCACACTCTCCCGCAGGAGACTTGGACGCTGCACGTAGCCTGCTCTCCAGCGGGGGAAAGAGGGCTTTCTTTGCTCACTAGGTCACCGGTATCAGAGTGGCGCCCTGCAGAGTCCAGGTAGTTTCTGACAGAGGCCAAGAGTCTCAAGCGGCACCCTGCCCGTCCCTGTTAAGACGCCGTACCAGGGCAATTCTGCATGGGACGGGGAGACTAGCGTGACGTACTTAGTGCCTTGGGCTAGGCCTCGCCGTCCGTACGCCTTGCCGAAAGCTAGTGGGTGCTTCAGGGGAGCAGTGTGCCTTGGCCAGGCTGCTTCGAAAGGCAACTGTCTGCTTGGCGTAGGGAGACAGCAAGCAAGGGCTCCCATTCGAAAGCCCACCGAGAGGGTTGCTTCATTGCCGCCCAGGTTCAGCGCTGGCAACCACTGGCCGTACACCTCAAAGACCTGCCGGACCTGTGCTCGGGCGGCCGTTAGCACGCTCGGACGTCTAGCTCTGCCACGAAGGAAGCAGTGTGTCGCCTTTCTCTCCGCCTTACGAGCTGCCATCCGGAGGCCCAAGGTCCCTGGACGTTGTGAAGTCGCCCTTGGAAGAGACGTTCGCGCTGCAGTCTTCCTCCACGGGAGGGGCCTAGGAGGCAGGAGGCCTAGGAGACCTGGAAAGCTCACTAGCGTGAAGGCCCTGCGTGGACTACGTTTTCACGGGAAATGCTGCACGCCCAAGCTTGTGCATGCAGTCCCTGGGCCTCACTATGAGCCTGCCCGGCACAGTCGTGTTCCCTTTAGCACTGGCGCCTTGGCGATGCCTCCTGCAAGGACAGGCAAGCACCGTGTTGCTCGCAGGAGAGCGCCCTTTTCCTAACCACGGGGGCACTCCAGCACTGAAGACTGACAGCAGCCCTCTGCTTTCCGGCAGCTTTGAGGCTGGGGCTGCCCTTTGTTGCCGAGAATTGCCACTGTTCGCAGAGCTTCCGAATCCGAAACTTCAAAACTGCCCTAGTGCGTTTAGTTGCCGGCGAGCGAAAAGAGACCGAAGGAGCACTCTGGCACTTCCCCGGTTTCATCTCCAAGCAGGGAGTTGTGCAGTGTGTGAGGAGTCTACGGGACTTCAGGCTCCAGGAAGGTTACGTGTCCTCGCGCCGTCTCTAAGCGTAGGAGAGTTCAGGGGAAGCTCTACCTCTTCGAGACAGCATGTCATGGCTAGTCTCTGCGTGGCCTAGAGAAAGGGCGGGTAAGTCAAAGGGTACCCGGAACGGACACCAGGAAAAGAGTGTTTTCCTTGCAGCCCACGCTCTGCACTGCGTGCCCCTGGCATGGCACCGAAGGCCTGCGAGAGCTGTGTTCCGGAGGTCGCTTGAATGCTTGGGCCAGCTAGCTAGCTGGAGCAAAAGGAGAAGGTTCCCTTTCACTCTGCTTTCAAAGCGGTGACCCGGAGGCACTCGAGAGCCTAATGCTGCGCAGTCGCCCAGAATGGGGGATCCTGTGCGCAGCGTTCCTCTATGGGGCACGGGGAGGAGGAAAAGCACACTGGAGCTCCTGCCCCACCTGCCCCAGAGTCAGTGCACAGCCCCTGCACTCCTCAATGCGTGGACGGGCTAGCTGAAGGACACTTGGAACCCTGTGGAGGGCTCTAGCTTTCCCTTTGGCCATGAGGGCTCTGGGATGCCTCCTGCAGGGCACAGGACACGTTCCCTTTCTCTAGGAACCCTCTCTCGTCGCTCCACACAGGCCTTCCAGAAGTGAAGCCCAAACAGGCAGCCACACTCTCCCGCAGGAGACTTGGACGCTGCACGTAGCCTGCTCTCCAGCGGGGGAAAGAGGGCTTTCTTTGCTCACTAGGTCACCGGTATCAGAGTGGCGCCCTGCAGAGTCCAGGTAGTTTCTGACAGAGGCCAAGAGTCTCAAGCGGCACCCTGCCCGTCCCTGTTAAGACGCCGTACCAGGGCAATTCTGCATGGGACGGGGAGACTAGCGTGACGTACTTAGTGCCTTGGGCTAGGCCTCGCCGTCCGTACGCCTTGCCGAAAGCTAGTGGGTGCTTCAGGGGAGCAGTGTGCCTTGGCCAGGCTGCTTCGAAAGGCAACTGTCTGCTTGGCGTAGGGAGACAGCAAGCAAGGGCTCCCATTCGAAAGCCCACCGAGAGGGTTGCTTCATTGCCGCCCAGGTTCAGCGCTGGCAACCACTGGCCGTACACCTCAAAGACCTGCCGGACCTGTGCTCGGGCGGCCGTTAGCACGCTCGGACGTCTAGCTCTGCCACGAAGGAAGCAGTGTGTCGCCTTTCTCTCCGCCTTACGAGCTGCCATCCGGAGGCCCAAGGTCCCTGGACGTTGTGAAGTCGCCCTTGGAAGAGACGTTCGCGCTGCAGTCTTCCTCCACGGGAGGGGCCTAGGAGGCAGGAGGCCTAGGAGACCTGGAAAGCTCACTAGCGTGAAGGCCCTGCGTGGACTACGTTTTCACGGGAAATGCTGCACGCCCAAGCTTGTGCATGCAGTCCCTGGGCCTCACTATGAGCCTGCCCGGCACAGTCGTGTTCCCTTTAGCACTGGCGCCTTGGCGATGCCTCCTGCAAGGACAGGCAAGCACCGTGTTGCTCTCAGGAGAGCGCCCTTTTCCTAACCACGGGGCACTCCAGCACTGAAGACTGACAGCAGCCCTCTGCTTTCCGGCAGCTTTGAGGCTGGGCTGCCCTTTGTTGCCGAGAATTGCCACTGTTCGCAGAGCTTCCGAATCCGAAACTTCAAAACTGCCCTAGTGCGTTTAGTTGCCGGCGAGCGAAAAGAGACCGAAGGAGCACTCTGGCACTTCCCCGGTTTCATCTCCAAGCAGGGAGTTGTGCAGTGTGTGAGGAGTCTACGGGACTTCAGGCTCCAGGAAGGTTACGTGTCCTCGCGCCGTCTCTAAGCGTAGGAGAGTTCAGGGGAAGCTCTACCTCTTCGAGACAGCATGTCATGGCTAGTCTCTGCGTGGCCTAGAGAAAGGGCGGGTAAGTCAAAGGGTACCCGGAACGGACACCAGGAAAAGAGTGTTTTCCTTGCAGCCCACGCTCTGCACTGCGTGCCCCTGGCATGGCACCGAAGGCCTGCGAGAGCTGTGTTCCGGAGGTCGCTTGAATGCTTGGGCCAGCTAGCTAGCTGGAGCAAAAGGAGAAGGTTCCCTTTCACTCTGCTTTCAAAGCGGTGACCCGGAGGCACTCGAGAGCCTAATGCTGCGCAGTCGCCCAGAATGGGGGATCCTGTGCGCAGCGTTCCTCTATGGGGCACGGGGAGGAGGAAAAGCACACTGGAGCTCCTGCCCCCACCTGCCCCAGAGTCAGTGCACAGCCCCTGCACTCCTCAATGCGTGGACGGGCTAGCTGAAGGACACTTGGAACCCTGTGGAGGGCTCTAGCTTTCCCTTTGGCCATGAGGGCTCTGGGATGCCTCCTGCAGGGCACAGGACACGTTCCCTTTCTCTAGGAACCCTCTCTCGTCGCTCCACACAGGCCTTCCAGAAGTGAAGCCCACACAGGCAGCCACACTCTCCCGCAGGAGACTTGGACGCTGCACGTAGCCTGCTCTCCAGCGGGGGAAAGAGGGCTTTCTTTGCTCACTAGGTCACCGGTATCAGAGTGGCGCCCTGCAGAGTCCAGGTAGTTTCTGACAGAGGCCAAGAGTCTCAAGCGGCACCCTGCCCGTCCCTGTTAAGACGCCGTACCAGGGCAATTCTGCATGGGACGGGGAGACTAGCGTGACGTACTTAGTGCCTTGGGCTAGGCCTCGCCGTCCGTACGCCTTGCCGAAAGCTAGTGGGTGCTTCAGGGGAGCAGTGTGCCTTGGCCAGGCTGCTTCGAAAGGCAACTGTCTGCTTGGCGTAGGGAGACAGCAAGCAAGGGCTCCCATTCGAAAGCCCACCGAGAGGGTTGCTTCATTGCCGCCCAGGTTCAGCGCTGGCAACCACTGCCGTACACCTCAAAGACCTGCCGGACCTGTGCTCGGGCGGCCGTTAGCACGCTCGGACGTCTAGCTCTGCCACGAAGGAAGCAGTGTGTCGCCTTTCTCTCCGCCTTACGAGCTGCCATCCGGAGGCCCAAGGTCCCTGGACGTTGTGAAGTCGCCCTTGGAAGAGACGTTCGCGCTGCAGTCTTCCTCCACGGGAGGGGCCTAGGAGGCAGGAGGCCTAGGAGACCTGGAAAGCTCACTAGCGTGAAGGCCCTGCGTGGACTACGTTTTCACGGGAAATGCTGCACGCCCAAGCTTGTGCATGCAGTCCCTGGGCCTCACTATGAGCCTGCCCGGCACAGTCGTGTTCCCTTTAGCACTGGCGCCTTGGCGATGCCTCCTGCAAGGACAGGCAAGCACCGTGTTGCTCTCAGGAGAGCGCCCTTTTCCTAACCACGGGGGCACTCCAGCACTGAAGACTGACAGCAGCCCTCTGCTTTCCGGCAGCTTTGAGGCTGGGGCTGCCCTTTGTTGCCGAGAATTGCCACTGTTCGCAGAGCTTCCGAATCCGAAACTTCAAAACTGCCCTAGTGCGTTTAGTTGCCGGCGAGCGAAAAGAGACCGAAGGAGCACTCTGGCACTTCCCCGGTTTCATCTCCAAGCAGGGAGTTGTGCAGTGTGTGAGGAGTCTACGGGACTTCAGGCTCCAGGAAGGTTACGTGTCCTCGCGCCGTCTCTAAGCGTAGGAGAGTTCAGGGGAAGCTCTACCTCTTCGAGACAGCATGTCATGGCTAGTCTCTGCGTGGCCTAGAGAAAGGGCGGGTAAGTCAAAGGGTACCCGGAACGGACACCAGGAAAAGAGTGTTTTCCTTGCAGCCCACGCTCTGCACTGCGTGCCCCTGGCATGGCACCGAAGGCCTGCGAGAGCTGTGTTCCGGAGGTCGCTTGAATGCTTGGGCCAGCTAGCTAGCTGGAGCAAAAGGAGAAGGTTCCCTTTCACTCTGCTTTCAAAGCGGTGACCCGGAGGCACTCGAGAGCCTAATGCTGCGCAGTCGCCCAGAATGGGGGATCCTGTGCGCAGCGTTCCTCTATGGGGCACGGGGAGGAGGAAAAGCACACTGGAGCTCCTGCCCCCACCTGCCCCAGAGTCAGTGCACAGCCCCTGCACTCCTCAATGCGTGGACGGGCTAGCTGAAGGACACTTGGAACCCTGTGGAGGGCTCTAGCTTTCCCTTTGGCCATGAGGGCTCTGGGATGCCTCCTGCAGGGCACAGGACACGTTCCCTTTCTCTAGGAACCCTCTCTCGTCGCTCCACACAGGCCTTCCAGAAGTGAAGCCCACACAGGCAGCCACACTCTCCCGCAGGAGACTTGGACGCTGCACGTAGCCTGCTCTCCAGCGGGGGAAAGAGGGCTTTCTTTGCTCACTAGGTCACCGGTATCAGAGTGGCGCCCTGCAGAGTCCAGGTAGTTTCTGACAGAGGCCAAGAGTCTCAAGCGGCACCCTGCCCGTCCCTGTTAAGACGCCGTACCAGGGCAATTCTGCATGGGACGGGGAGACTAGCGTGACGTACTTAGTGCCTTGGGCTAGGCCTCGCCGTCCGTACGCCTTGCCGAAAGCTAGTGGGTGCTTCAGGGAGCAGTGTGCCTTGGCCAGGCTGCTTCGAAAGGCAACTGTCTGCTTGGCGTAGGGAGACAGCAAGCAAGGGCTCCCATTCGAAAGCCCACCGAGAGGGTTGCTTCATTGCCGCCCAGGTTCAGCGCTGGCAACCACTGGCCGTACACCTCAAAGACCTGCCGGACCTGTGCTCGGGCGGCCGTTAGCACGCTCGGACGTCTAGCTCTGCCACGAAGGAAGCAGTGTGTCGCCTTTCTCTCCGCCTTACGAGCTGCCATCCGGAGGCCCAAGGTCCCTGGACGTTGTGAAGTCGCCCTTGGAAGAGACGTTCGCGCTGCAGTCTTCCTCCACGGGAGGGGCCTAGGAGGCAGGAGGCCTAGGAGACCTGGAAAGCTCACTAGCGTGAAGGCCCTGCGTGGACTACGTTTTCACGGGAAATGCTGCACGCCCAAGCTTGTGCATGCAGTCCCTGGGCCTCACTATGAGCCTGCCCGGCACAGTCGTGTTCCCTTTAGCACTGGCGCCTTGGCGATGCCTCCTGCAAGGACAGGCAAGCACCGTGTTGCTCTCAGGAGAGCGCCCTTTTCCTAACCACGGGGGCACTCCAGCACTGAAGACTGACAGCAGCCCTCTGCTTTCCGGCAGCTTTGAGGCTGGGGCTGCCCTTTGTTGCCGAGAATTGCCACTGTTCGCAGAGCTTCCGAATCCGAAACTTCAAAACTGCCCTAGTGCGTTTAGTTGCCGGCGAGCGAAAAGAGACCGAAGGAGCACTCTGGCACTTCCCCGGTTTCATCTCCAAGCAGGGAGTTGTGCAGTGTGTGAGGAGTCTACGGGACTTCAGGCTCCAGGAAGGTTACGTGTCCTCGCGCCGTCTCTAAGCGTAGGAGAGTTCAGGGGAAGCTCTACCTCTTCGAGACAGCATGTCATGGCTAGTCTCTGCGTGGCTAGAGAAAGGGCGGGTAAGTCAAAGGGTACCCGGAACGGACACCAGGAAAAGAGTGTTTTCCTTGCAGCCCACGCTCTGCACTGCGTGCCCCTGGCATGGCACCGAAGGCCTGCGAGAGCTGTGTTCCGGAGGTCGCTTGAATGCTTGGGCCAGCTAGCTAGCTGGAGCAAAAGGAGAAGGTTCCCTTTCACTCTGCTTTCAAAGCGGTGACCCGGAGGCACTCGAGAGCCTAATGCTGCGCAGTCGCCCAGAATGGGGGATCCTGTGCGCAGCGTTCCTCTATGGGGCACGGGGAGGAGGAAAAGCACACTGGAGCTCCTGCCCCCACCTGCCCCAGAGTCAGTGCACAGCCCCTGCACTCCTCAATGCGTGGACGGGCTAGCTGAAGGACACTTGGAACCCTGTGGAGGGCTCTAGCTTTCCCTTTGGCCATGAGGGCTCTGGGATGCCTCCTGCAGGGCACAGGACACGTTCCCTTTCTCTAGGAACCCTCTCTCGTCGCTCCACACAGGCCTTCCAGAAGTGAAGCCCACACAGGCAGCCACACTCTCCCGCAGGAGACTTGGACGCTGCACGTAGCCTGCTCTCCAGCGGGGGAAAGAGGGCTTTCTTTGCTCACTAGGTCACCGGTATCAGAGTGGCGCCCTGCAGAGTCCAGGTAGTTTCTGACAGAGGCCAAGAGTCTCAAGCGGCACCCTGCCCGTCCCTGTTAAGACGCCGTACCAGGGCAATTCTGCATGGGACGGGGAGACTAGCGTGACGTACTTAAGTGCCTTGGGCTAGGCCTCGCCGTCCGTACGCCTTGCCGAAAGCTAGTGGGTGCTTCAGGGGAGCAGTGTGCCTTGGCCAGGCTGCTTCGAAAGGCAACTGTCTGCTTGGCGTAGGGAGACAGCAAGCAAGGGCTCCCATTCGAAAGCCCACCGAGAGGGTTGCTTCATTGCCGCCCAGGTTCAGCGCTGGCAACCACTGGCCGTACACCTCAAAGACCTGCCGGACCTGTGCTCGGGCGGCCGTTAGCACGCTCGGACGTCTAGCTCTGCCACGAAGGAAGCAGTGTGTCGCCTTTCTCTCCGCCTTACGAGCTGCCATCCGGAGGCCCAAGGTCCCTGGACGTTGTGAAGTCGCCCTTGGAAGAGACGTTCGCGCTGCAGTCTTCCTCCACGGGAGGGGCCTAGGAGGCAGGAGGCCTAGGAGACCTGGAAAGCTCACTAGCGTGAAGGCCCTGCGTGGACTACGTTTTCACGGGAAATGCTGCACGCCCAAGCTTGTGCATGCAGTCCCTGGGCCTCACTATGAGCCTGCCCGGCACAGTCGTGTTCCCTTTAGCACTGGCGCCTTGGCGATGCCTCCTGCAAGGACAGGCAAGCACCGTGTTGCTCTCAGGAGAGCGCCCTTTTCCTAACCACGGGGGCACTCCAGCACTGAAGACTGACAGCAGCCCTCTGCTTTCCGGCAGCTTTGAGGCTGGGGCTGCCCTTTGTTGCCGAGAATTGCCACTGTTCGCAGAGCTTCCGAATCCGAAACTTCAAAACTGCCCTAGTGCGTTTAGTTGCCGGCGAGCGAAAAGAGACCGAAGGAGCACTCTGGCACTTCCCCGGTTTCATCTCCAAGCAGGGAGTTGTGCAGTGTGTGAGGAGTCTACGGGACTTCAGGCTCCAGGAAGGTTACGTGTCCTCGCGCCGTCTCTAAGCGTAGGAGAGTTCAGGGGAAGCTCTACCTCTTCGAGACAGCATGTCATGGCTAGTCTCTGCGTGGCCTAGAGAAAGGGCGGGTAAGTCAAAGGGTACCCGGAACGGACACCAGGAAAAGAGTGTTTTCCTTGCAGCCCACGCTCTGCACTGCGTGCCCCTGGCATGGCACCGAAGGCCTGCGAGAGCTGTGTTCCGGAGGTCGCTTGAATGCTTGGGCCAGCTAGCTAGCTGGAGCAAAAGGAGAAGGTTCCCTTTCACTCTGCTTTCAAAGCGGTGACCCGGAGGCACTCGAGAGCCTAATGCTGCGCAGTCGCCCAGAATGGGGGATCCTGTGCGCAGCGTTCCTCTATGGGGCACGGGGAGGAGGAAAAGCACACTGGAGCTCCTGCCCCCACCTGCCCCAGAGTCAGTGCACAGCCCCTGCACTCCTCAATGCGTGGACGGGCTAGCTGAAGGACACTTGGAACCCTGTGGAGGGCTCTAGCTTTCCCTTTGGCCATGAGGGCTCTGGGATGCCTCCTGCAGGGCACAGGACACGTTCCCTTTCTCTAGGAACCCTCTCTCGTCGCTCCACACAGGCCTTCCAGAAGTGAAGCCCACACAGGCAGCCACACTCTCCCGCAGGAGACTTGGACGCTGCACGTAGCCTGCTCTCCAGCGGGGGAAAGAGGGCTTTCTTTGCTCACTAGGTCACCGGTATCAGAGTGGCGCCCTGCAGAGTCCAGGTAGTTTCTGACAGAGGCCAAGAGTCTCAAGCGGCACCCTGCCCGTCCCTGTTAAGACGCCGTACCAGGGCAATTCTGCATGGGACGGGGAGACTAGCGTGACGTACTTAGTGCCTTGGGCTAGGCCTCGCCGTCCGTACGCCTTGCCGAAAGCTAGTGGGTGCTTCAGGGGAGCAGTGTGCCTTGGCCAGGCTGCTTCGAAAGGCAACTGTCTGCTTGGCGTAGGGAGACAGCAAGCAAGGGCTCCCATTCGAAAGCCCACCGAGAGGGTTGCTTCATTGCCGCCCAGGTTCAGCGCTGGCAACCACTGGCCGTACACCTCAAAGACCTGCCGGACCTGTGCTCGGGCGGCCGTTAGCACGCTCGGACGTCTAGCTCTGCCACGAAGGAAGCAGTGTGTCGCCTTTCTCTCCGCCTTACGAGCTGCCATCCGGAGGCCCAAGGTCCCTGGACGTTGTGAAGTCGCCCTTGGAAGAGACGTTCGCGCTGCAGTCTTCCTCCACGGGAGGGGCCTAGGAGGCAGGAGGCCTAGGAGACCTGGAAAGCTCACTAGCGTGAAGGCCCTGCGTGGACTACGTTTTCACGGGAAATGCTGCACGCCCAAGCTTGTGCATGCAGTCCCTGGGCCTCACTATGAGCCTGCCCGGCACAGTCGTGTTCCCTTTAGCACTGGCGCCTTGGCGATGCCTCCTGCAAGGACAGGCAAGCACCGTGTTGCTCTCAGGAGAGCGCCCTTTTCCTAACCACGGGGGCACTCCAGCACTGAAGACTGACAGCAGCCCTCTGCTTTCCGGCAGCTTTGAGGCTGGGGCTGCCCTTTGTTGCCGAGAATTGCCACTGTTCGCAGAGCTTCCGAATCCGAAACTTCAAAACTGCCCTAGTGCGTTTAGTTGCCGGCGAGCGAAAAGAGACCGAAGGAGCACTCTGGCACTTCCCCGGTTTCATCTCCAAGCAGGGAGTTGTGCAGTGTGTGAGGAGTCTACGGGACTTCAGGCTCCAGGAAGGTTACGTGTCCTCGCGCCGTCTCTAAGCGTAGGAGAGTTCAGGGGAAGCTCTACCTCTTCGAGACAGCATGTCATGGCTAGTCTCTGCGTGGCCTAGAGAAAGGGCGGGTAAGTCAAAGGGTACCCGGAACGGACACCAGGAAAAGAGTGTTTTCCTTGCAGCCCACGCTCTGCACTGCGTGCCCCTGGCATGGCACCGAAGGCCTGCGAGAGCTGTGTTCCGGAGGTCGCTTGAATGCTTGGGCCAGCTAGCTAGCTGGAGCAAAAGGAGAAGGTTCCCTTTCACTCTGCTTTCAAAGCGGTGACCCGGAGGCACTCGAGAGCCTAATGCTGCGCAGTCGCCCAGAATGGGGGATCCTGTGCGCAGCGTTCCTCTATGGGGCACGGGGAGGAGGAAAAGCACACTGGAGCTCCTGCCCCCACCTGCCCCAGAGTCAGTGCACAGCCCCTGCACTCCTCAATGCGTGGACGGGCTAGCTGAAGGACACTTGGAACCCTGTGGAGGGCTCTAGCTTTCCCTTTGGCCATGAGGGCTCTGGGATGCCTCCTGCAGGGCACAGGACACGTTCCCTTTCTCTAGGAACCCTCTCTCGTCGCTCCACACAGGCCTTCCAGAAGTGAAGCCCACACAGGCAGCCACACTCTCCCGCAGGAGACTTGGACGCTGCACGTAGCCTGCTCTCCAGCGGGGGAAAGAGGGCTTTCTTTGCTCACTAGGTCACCGGTATCAGAGTGGCGCCCTGCAGAGTCCAGGTAGTTTCTGACAGAGGCCAAGAGTCTCAAGCGGCACCCTGCCCGTCCCTGTTAAGACGCCGTACCAGGGCAATTCTGCATGGGACGGGGAGACTAGCGTGACGTACTTAGTGCCTTGGGCTAGGCCTCGCCGTCCGTACGCCTTGCCGAAAGCTAGTGGGTGCTTCAGGGGAGCAGTGTGCCTTGGCCAGGCTGCTTCGAAAGGCAACTGTCTGCTTGGCGTAGGGAGACAGCAAGCAAGGGCTCCCATTCGAAAGCCCACCGAGAGGGTTGCTTCATTGCCGCCCAGGTTCAGCGCTGGCAACCACTGGCCGTACACCTCAAAGACCTGCCGGACCTGTGCTCGGGCGGCCGTTAGCAAGCTCGGACGTCTAGCTCTGCCACGAAGGAAGCAGTGTGTCGCCTTTCTCTCCGCCTTACGAGCTGCCATCCGGAGGCCCAAGGTCCCTGGACGTTGTGAAGTCGCCCTTGGAAGAGACGTTCGCGCTGCAGTCTTCCTCCACGGGAGGGGCCTAGGAGGCAGGAGGCCTAGGAGACCTGGAAAGCTCACTAGCGTGAAGGCCCTGCGTGGACTACGTTTTCACGGGAAATGCTGCACGCCCAAGCTTGTGCATGCAGTCCCTGGGCCTCACTATGAGCCTGCCCGGCACAGTCGTGTTCCCTTTAGCACTGGCGCCTTGGCGATGCCTCCTGCAAGGACAGGCAAGCACCGTGTTGCTCTCAGGAGAGCGCCCTTTTCCTAACCACGGGGGCACTCCAGCACTGAAGACTGACAGCAGCCCTCTGCTTTCCGGCAGCTTTGAGGCTGGGGCTGCCCTTTGTTGCCGAGAATTGCCACTGTTCGCAGAGCTTCCGAATCCGAAACTTCAAAACTGCCCTAGTGCGTTTAGTTGCCGGCGAGCGAAAAGAGACCGAAGGAGCACTCTGGCACTTCCCCGGTTTCATCTCCAAGCAGGGAGTTGTGCAGTGTGTGAGGAGTCTACGGGACTTCAGGCTCCAGGAAGGTTACGTGTCCTCGCGCCGTCTCTAAGCGTAGGAGAGTTCAGGGGAAGCTCTACCTCTTCGAGACAGCATGTCATGGCTAGTCTCTGCGTGGCCTAGAGAAAGGGCGGGTAAGTCAAAGGGTACCCGGAACGGACACCAGGAAAAGAGTGTTTTCCTTGCAGCCCACGCTCTGCACTGCGTGCCCCTGGCATGGCACCGAAGGCCTGCGAGAGCTGTGTTCCGGAGGTCGCTTGAATGCTTGGGCCAGCTAGCTAGCTGGAGCAAAAGGAGAAGGTTCCCTTTCACTCTGCTTTCAAAGCGGTGACCCGGAGGCACTCGAGAGCCTAATGCTGCGCAGTCGCCCAGAATGGGGGATCCTGTGCGCAGCGTTCCTCTATGGGGCACGGGGAGGAGGAAAAGCACACTGGAGCTCCTGCCCCCACCTGCCCCAGAGTCAGTGCACAGCCCCTGCACTCCTCAATGCGTGGACGGGCTAGCTGAAGGACACTTGGAACCCTGTGGAGGGCTCTAGCTTTCCCTTTGGCCATGAGGGCTCTGGGATGCCTCCTGCAGGGCACAGGACACGTTCCCTTTCTCTAGGAACCCTCTCTCGTCGCTCCACACAGGCCTTCCAGAAGTGAAGCCCACACAGGCAGCCACACTCTCCCGCAGGAGACTTGGACGCTGCACGTAGCCTGCTCTCCAGCGGGGGAAAGAGGGCTTTCTTTGCTCACTAGGTCACCGGTATCAGAGTGGCGCCCTGCAGAGTCCGGGTAGTTTCTGACAGAGGCCAAGAGTCTCAAGCGGCACCCTGCCCGTCCCTGTTAAGACGCCGTACCAGGGCAATTCTGCATGGGACGGGGAGACTAGCGTGACGTACTTAGTGCCTTGGGCTAGGCCTCGCCGTCCGTACGCCTTGCCGAAAGCTAGTGGGTGCTTCAGGGGAGCAGTGTGCCTTGGCCAGGCTGCTTCGAAAGGCAACTGTCTGCTTGGCGTAGGGAGACAGCAAGCAAGGGCTCCCATTCGAAAGCCCACCGAGAGGGTTGCTTCATTGCCGCCCAGGTTCAGCGCTGGCAACCACTGGCCGTACACCTCAAAGACCTGCCGGACCTGTGCTCGGGCGGCCGTTAGCAAGCTCGGACGTCTAGCTCTGCCACGAAGGAAGCAGTGTGTCGCCTTTCTCTCCGCCTTACGAGCTGCCATCCGGAGGCCCAAGGTCCCTGGACGTTGTGAAGTCGCCCTTGGAAGAGACGTTCGCGCTGCAGTCTTCCTCCACGGGAGGGGCCTAGGAGGCAGGAGGCCTAGGAGACCTGGAAAGCTCACTAGCGTGAAGGCCCTGCGTGGACTACGTTTTCACGGGAAATGCTGCACGCCCAAGCTTGTGCATGCAGTCCCTGGGCCTCACTATGAGCCTGCCCGGCACAGTCGTGTTCCCTTTAGCACTGGCGCCTTGGCGATGCCTCCTGCAAGGACAGGCAAGCACCGTGTTGCTCTCAGGAGAGCGCCCTTTTCCTAACCACGGGGGCACTCCAGCACTGAAGACTGACAGCAGCCCTCTGCTTTCCGGCAGCTTTGAGGCTGGGGCTGCCCTTTGTTGCCGAGAATTGCCACTGTTCGCAGAGCTTCCGAATCCGAAACTTCAAAACTGCCCTAGTGCGTTTAGTTGCCGGCGAGCGAAAAGAGACCGAAGGAGCACTCTGGCACTTCCCCGGTTTCATCTCCAAGCAGGGAGTTGTGCAGTGTGTGAGGAGTCTACGGGACTTCAGGCTCCAGGAAGGTTACGTGTCCTCGCGCCGTCTCTAAGCGTAGGAGAGTTCAGGGGAAGCTCTACCTCTTCGAGACAGCATGTCATGGCTAGTCTCTGCGTGGCCTAGAGAAAGGGCGGGTAAGTCAAAGGGTACCCGGAACGGACACCAGGAAAAGAGTGTTTTCCTTGCAGCCCACGCTCTGCACTGCGTGCCCCTGGCATGGCACCGAAGGCCTGCGAGAGCTGTGTTCCGGAGGTCGCTTGAATGCTTGGGCCAGCTAGCTAGCTGGAGCAAAAGGAGAAGGTTCCCTTTCACTCTGCTTTCAAAGCGGTGACCCGGAGGCACTCGAGAGCCTAATGCTGCGCAGTCGCCCAGAATGGGGGATCCTGTGCGCAGCGTTCCTCTATGGGGCACGGGGAGGAGGAAAAGCACACTGGAGCTCCTGCCCCCACCTGCCCCAGAGTCAGTGCACAGCCCCTGCACTCCTCAATGCGTGGACGGGCTAGCTGAAGGACACTTGGAACCCTGTGGAGGGCTCTAGCTTTCCCTTTGGCCATGAGGGCTCTGGGATGCCTCCTGCAGGGCACAGGACACGTTCCCTTTCTCTAGGAACCCTCTCTCGTCGCTCCACACAGGCCTTCCAGAAGTGAAGCCCACACAGGCAGCCACACTCTCCCGCAGGAGACTTGGACGCTGCACGTAGCCTGCTCTCCAGCGGGGGAAAGAGGGCTTTCTTTGCTCACTAGGTCACCGGTATCAGAGTGGCGCCCTGCAGAGTCCGGGTAGTTTCTGACAGAGGCCAAGAGTCTCAAGCGGCACCCTGCCCGTCCCTGTTAAGACGCCGTACCAGGGCAATTCTGCATGGGACGGGGAGACTAGCGTGACGTACTTAGTGCCTTGGGCTAGGCCTCGCCGTCCGTACGCCTTGCCGAAAGCTAGTGGGTGCTTCAGGGGAGCAGTGTGCCTTGGCCAGGCTGCTTCGAAAGGCAACTGTCTGCTTGGCGTAGGGAGACAGCAAGCAAGGGCTCCCATTCGAAAGCCCACCGAGAGGGTTGCTTCATTGCCGCCCAGGTTCAGCGCTGGCAACCACTGGCCGTACACCTCAAAGACCTGCCGGACCTGTGCTCGGGCGGCCGTTAGCAAGCTCGGACGTCTAGCTCTGCCACGAAGGAAGCAGTGTGTCGCCTTTCTCTCCGCCTTACGAGCTGCCATCCGGAGGCCCAAGGTCCCTGGACGTTGTGAAGTCGCCCTTGGAAGAGACGTTCGCGCTGCAGTCTTCCTCCACGGGAGGGGCCTAGGAGGCAGGAGGCCTAGGAGACCTGGAAAGCTCACTAGCGTGAAGGCCCTGCGTGGACTACGTTTTCACGGGAAATGCTGCACGCCCAAGCTTGTGCATGCAGTCCCTGGGCCTCACTATGAGCCTGCCCGGCACAGTCGTGTTCCCTTTAGCACTGGCGCCTTGGCGATGCCTCCTGCAAGGACAGGCAAGCACCGTGTTGCTCTCAGGAGAGCGCCCTTTTCCTAACCACGGGGGCACTCCAGCACTGAAGACTGACAGCAGCCCTCTGCTTTCCGGCAGCTTTGAGGCTGGGGCTGCCCTTTGTTGCCGAGAATTGCCACTGTTCGCAGAGCTTCCGAATCCGAAACTTCAAAACTGCCCTAGTGCGTTTAGTTGCCGGCGAGCGAAAAGAGACCGAAGGAGCACTCTGGCACTTCCCCGGTTTCATCTCCAAGCAGGGAGTTGTGCAGTGTGTGAGGAGTCTACGGGACTTCAGGCTCCAGGAAGGTTACGTGTCCTCGCGCCGTCTCTAAGCGTAGGAGAGTTCAGGGGAAGCTCTACCTCTTCGAGACAGCATGTCATGGCTAGTCTCTGCGTGGCCTAGAGAAAGGGCGGGTAAGTCAAAGGGTACCCGGAACGGACACCAGGAAAAGAGTGTTTTCCTTGCAGCCCACGCTCTGCACTGCGTGCCCCTGGCATGGCACCGAAGGCCTGCGAGAGCTGT
The DNA here is from genome assembly GCF_028564815.1 of Eubalaena glacialis. Lineage (NCBI taxonomy): Eukaryota > Metazoa > Chordata > Mammalia > Artiodactyla > Balaenidae > Eubalaena > Eubalaena glacialis. Next base: position 35,342 of record NW_026871712.1, on the reverse strand, counting down.
GTTCCGGAGGTCGCTTGAATGCTTGGGCCAGCTAGCTAGCTGGAGCAAAAGGAGAAGGTTCCCTTTCACTCTGCTTTCAAAGCGGTGACCCGGAGGCACTCGAGAGCCTAATGCTGCGCAGTCGCCCAGAATGGGGGATCCTGTGCGCAGCGTTCCTCTATGGGGCACGGGGAGGAGGAAAAGCACACTGGAGCTCCTGCCCCCACCTGCCCCAGAGTCAGTGCACAGCCCCTGCACTCCTCAATGCGTGGACGGGCTAGCTGAAGGACACTTGGAACCCTGTGGAGGGCTCTAGCTTTCCCTTTGGCCATGAGGGCTCTGGGATGCCTCCTGCAGGGCACAGGACACGTTCCCTTTCTCTAGGAACCCTCTCTCGTCGCTCCACACAGGCCTTCCAGAAGTGAAGCCCACACAGGCAGCCACACTCTCCCGCAGGAGACTTGGACGCTGCACGTAGCCTGCTCTCCAGCGGGGGAAAGAGGGCTTTCTTTGCTCACTAGGTCACCGGTATCAGAGTGGCGCCCTGCAGAGTCCGGGTAGTTTCTGACAGAGGCCAAGAGTCTCAAGCGGCACCCTGCCCGTCCCTGTTAAGACGCCGTACCAGGGCAATTCTGCATGGGACGGGGAGACTAGCGTGACGTACTTAGTGCCTTGGGCTAGGCCTCGCCGTCCGTACGCCTTGCCGAAAGCTAGTGGGTGCTTCAGGGGAGCAGTGTGCCTTGGCCAGGCTGCTTCGAAAGGCAACTGTCTGCTTGGCGTAGGGAGACAGCAAGCAAGGGCTCCCATTCGAAAGCCCACCGAGAGGGTTGCTTCATTGCCGCCCAGGTTCAGCGCTGGCAACCACTGGCCGTACACCTCAAAGACCTGCCGGACCTGTGCTCGGGCGGCCGTTAGCAAGCTCGGACGTCTAGCTCTGCCACGAAGGAAGCAGTGTGTCGCCTTTCTCTCCGCCTTACGAGCTGCCATCCGGAGGCCCAAGGTCCCTGGACGTTGTGAAGTCGCCCTTGGAAGAGACGTTCGCGCTGCAGTCTTCCTCCACGGGAGGGGCCTAGGAGGCAGGAGGCCTAGGAGACCTGGAAAGCTCACTAGCGTGAAGGCCCTGCGTGGACTACGTTTTCACGGGAAATGCTGCACGCCCAAGCTTGTGCATGCAGTCCCTGGGCCTCACTATGAGCCTGCCCGGCACAGTCGTGTTCCCTTTAGCACTGGCGCCTTGGCGATGCCTCCTGCAAGGACAGGCAAGCACCGTGTTGCTCTCAGGAGAGCGCCCTTTTCCTAACCACGGGGGCACTCCAGCACTGAAGACTGACAGCAGCCCTCTGCTTTCCGGCAGCTTTGAGGCTGGGGCTGCCCTTTGTTGCCGAGAATTGCCACTGTTCGCAGAGCTTCCGAATCCGAAACTTCAAAACTGCCCTAGTGCGTTTAGTTGCCGGCGAGCGAAAAGAGACCGAAGGAGCACTCTGGCACTTCCCCGGTTTCATCTCCAAGCAGGGAGTTGTGCAGTGTGTGAGGAGTCTACGGGACTTCAGGCTCCAGGAAGGTTACGTGTCCTCGCGCCGTCTCTAAGCGTAGGAGAGTTCAGGGGAAGCTCTACCTCTTCGAGACAGCATGTCATGGCTAGTCTCTGCGTGGCCTAGAGAAAGGGCGGGTAAGTCAAAGGGTACCCGGAACGGACACCAGGAAAAGAGTGTTTTCCTTGCAGCCCACGCTCTGCACTGCGTGCCCCTGGCATGGCACCGAAGGCCTGCGAGAGCTGTGTTCCGGAGGTCGCTTGAATGCTTGGGCCAGCTAGCTAGCTGGAGCAAAAGGAGAAGGTTCCCTTTCACTCTGCTTTCAAAGCGGTGACCCGGAGGCACTCGAGAGCCTAATGCTGCGCAGTCGCCCAGAATGGGGGATCCTGTGCGCAGCGTTCCTCTATGGGGCACGGGGAGGAGGAAAAGCACACTGGAGCTCCTGCCCCCACCTGCCCCAGAGTCAGTGCACAGCCCCTGCACTCCTCAATGCGTGGACGGGCTAGCTGAAGGACACTTGGAACCCTGTGGAGGGCTCTAGCTTTCCCTTTGGCCATGAGGGCTCTGGGATGCCTCCTGCAGGGCACAGGACACGTTCCCTTTCTCTAGGAACCCTCTCTCGTCGCTCCACACAGGCCTTCCAGAAGTGAAGCCCACACAGGCAGCCACACTCTCCCGCAGGAGACTTGGACGCTGCACGTAGCCTGCTCTCCAGCGGGGGAAAGAGGGCTTTCTTTGCTCACTAGGTCACCGGTATCAGAGTGGCGCCCTGCAGAGTCCGGGTAGTTTCTGACAGAGGCCAAGAGTCTCAAGCGGCACCCTGCCCGTCCCTGTTAAGACGCCGTACCAGGGCAATTCTGCATGGGACGGGGAGACTAGCGTGACGTACTTAGTGCCTTGGGCTAGGCCTCGCCGTCCGTACGCCTTGCCGAAAGCTAGTGGGTGCTTCAGGGGGAGCAGTGTGCCTTGGCCAGGCTGCTTCGAAAGGCAACTGTCTGCTTGGCGTAGGGAGACAGCAAGCAAGGGCTCCCATTCGAAAGCCCACCGAGAGGGTTGCTTCATTGCCGCCCAGGTTCAGCGCTGGCAACCACTGGCCGTACACCTCAAAGACCTGCCGGACCTGTGCTCGGGCGGCCGTTAGCAAGCTCGGACGTCTAGCTCTGCCACGAAGGAAGCAGTGTGTCGCCTTTCTCTCCGCCTTACGAGCTGCCATCCGGAGGCCCAAGGTCCCTGGACGTTGTGAAGTCGCCCTTGGAAGAGACGTTCGCGCTGCAGTCTTCCTCCACGGGAGGGGCCTAGGAGGCAGGAGGCCTAGGAGACCTGGAAAGCTCACTAGCGTGAAGGCCCTGCGTGGACTACGTTTTCACGGGAAATGCTGCACGCCCAAGCTTGTGCATGCAGTCCCTGGGCCTCACTATGAGCCTGCCCGGCACAGTCGTGTTCCCTTTAGCACTGGCGCCTTGGCGATGCCTCCTGCAAGGACAGGCAAGCACCGTGTTGCTCTCAGGAGAGCGCCCTTTTCCTAACCACGGGGGCACTCCAGCACTGAAGACTGACAGCAGCCCTCTGCTTTCCGGCAGCTTTGAGGCTGGGGCTGCCCTTTGTTGCCGAGAATTGCCACTGTTCGCAGAGCTTCCGAATCCGAAACTTCAAAACTGCCCTAGTGCGTTTAGTTGCCGGCGAGCGAAAAGAGACCGAAGGAGCACTCTGGCACTTCCCCGGTTTCATCTCCAAGCAGGGAGTTGTGCAGTGTGTGAGGAGTCTACGGGACTTCAGGCTCCAGGAAGGTTACGTGTCCTCGCGCCGTCTCTAAGCGTAGGAGAGTTCAGGGGAAGCTCTACCTCTTCGAGACAGCATGTCATGGCTAGTCTCTGCGTGGCCTAGAGAAAGGGCGGGTAAGTCAAAGGGTACCCGGAACGGACACCAGGAAAAGAGTGTTTTCCTTGCAGCCCACGCTCTGCACTGCGTGCCCCTGGCATGGCACCGAAGGCCTGCGAGAGCTGTGTTCCGGAGGTCGCTTGAATGCTTGGGCCAGCTAGCTAGCTGGAGCAAAAGGAGAAGGTTCCCTTTCACTCTGCTTTCAAAGCGGTGACCCGGAGGCACTCGAGAGCCTAATGCTGCGCAGTCGCCCAGAATGGGGGATCCTGTGCGCAGCGTTCCTCTATGGGGCACGGGGAGGAGGAAAAGCACACTGGAGCTCCTGCCCCCACCTGCCCCAGAGTCAGTGCACAGCCCCTGCACTCCTCAATGCGTGGACGGGCTAGCTGAAGGATACTTGGAACCCTGTGGAGGGCTCTAGCTTTCCCTTTGGCCATGAGGGCTCTGGGATGCCTCCTGCAGGGCACAGGACACGTTCCCTTTCTCTAGGAACCCTCTCTCGTCGCTCCACACAGGCCTTCCAGAAGTGAAGCCCACACAGGCAGCCACACTCTCCCGCAGGAGACTTGGACGCTGCACGTAGCCTGCTCTCCAGCGGGGGAAAGAGGGCTTTCTTTGCTCACTAGGTCACCGGTATCAGAGTGGCGCCCTGCAGAGTCCGGGTAGTTTCTGACAGAGGCCAAGAGTCTCAAGCGGCACCCTGCCCGTCCCTGTTAAGACGCCGTACCAGGGCAATTCTGCATGGGACGGGGAGACTAGCGTGACGTACTTAGTGCCTTGGGCTAGGCCTCGCCGTCCGTACGCCTTGCCGAAAGCTAGTGGGTGCTTCAGGGGAGCAGTGTGCCTTGGCCAGGCTGCTTCGAAAGGCAACTGTCTGCTTGGCGTAGGGAGACAGCAAGCAAGGGCTCCCATTCGAAAGCCCACCGAGAGGGTTGCTTCATTGCCGCCCAGGTTCAGCGCTGGCAACCACTGGCCGTACACCTCAAAGACCTGCCGGACCTGTGCTCGGGCGGCCGTTAGCAAGCTCGGACGTCTAGCTCTGCCACGAAGGAAGCAGTGTGTCGCCTTTCTCTCCGCCTTACGAGCTGCCATCCGGAGGCCCAAGGTCCCTGGACGTTGTGAAGTCGCCCTTGGAAGAGACGTTCGCGCTGCAGTCTTCCTCCACGGGAGGGGCCTAGGAGGCAGGAGGCCTAGGAGACCTGGAAAGCTCACTAGCGTGAAGGCCCTGCGTGGACTACGTTTTCACGGGAAATGCTGCACGCCCAAGCTTGTGCATGCAGTCCCTGGGCCTCACTATGAGCCTGCCCGGCACAGTCGTGTTCCCTTTAGCACTGGCGCCTTGGCGATGCCTCCTGCAAGGACAGGCAAGCACCGTGTTGCTCTCAGGAGAGCGCCCTTTTCCTAACCACGGGGGCACTCCAGCACTGAAGACTGACAGCAGCCCTCTGCTTTCCGGCAGCTTTGAGGCTGGGGCTGCCCTTTGTTGCCGAGAATTGCCACTGTTCGCAGAGCTTCCGAATCCGAAACTTCAAAACTGCCCTAGTGCGTTTAGTTGCCGGCGAGCGAAAAGAGACCGAAGGAGCACTCTGGCACTTCCCCGGTTTCATCTCCAAGCAGGGAGTTGTGCAGTGTGTGAGGAGTCTACGGGACTTCAGGCTCCAGGAAGGTTACGTGTCCTCGCGCCGTCTCTAAGCGTAGGAGAGTTCAGGGGAAGCTCTACCTCTTCGAGACAGCATGTCATGGCTAGTCTCTGCGTGGCCTAGAGAAAGGGCGGGTAAGTCAAAGGGTACCCGGAACGGACACCAGGAAAAGAGTGTTTTCCTTGCAGCCCACGCTCTGCACTGCGTGCCCCTGGCATGGCACCGAAGGCCTGCGAGAGCTGTGTTCCGGAGGTCGCTTGAATGCTTGGGCCAGCTAGCTAGCTGGAGCAAAAGGAGAAGGTTCCCTTTCACTCTGCTTTCAAAGCGGTGACCCGGAGGCACTCGAGAGCCTAATGCTGCGCAGTCGCCCAGAATGGGGGATCCTGTGCGCAGCGTTCCTCTATGGGGCACGGGGAGGAGGAAAAGCACACTGGAGCTCCTGCCCCCACCTGCCCCAGAGTCAGTGCACAGCCCCTGCACTCCTCAATGCGTGGACGGGCTAGCTGAAGGATACTTGGAACCCTGTGGAGGGCTCTAGCTTTCCCTTTGGCCATGAGGGCTCTGGGATGCCTCCTGCAGGGCACAGGACACGTTCCCTTTCTCTAGGAACCCTCTCTCGTCGCTCCACACAGGCCTTCCAGAAGTGAAGCCCACACAGGCAGCCACACTCTCCCGCAGGAGACTTGGACGCTGCACGTAGCCTGCTCTCCAGCGGGGGAAAGAGGGCTTTCTTTGCTCACTAGGTCACCGGTATCAGAGTGGCGCCCTGCAGAGTCCGGGTAGTTTCTGACAGAGGCCAAGAGTCTCAAGCGGCACCCTGCCCGTCCCTGTTAAGACGCCGTACCAGGGCAATTCTGCATGGGACGGGGAGACTAGCGTGACGTACTTAGTGCCTTGGGCTAGGCCTCGCCGTCCGTACGCCTTGCCGAAAGCTAGTGGGTGCTTCAGGGGAGCAGTGTGCCTTGGCCAGGCTGCTTCGAAAGGCAACTGTCTGCTTGGCGTAGGGAGACAGCAAGCAAGGGCTCCCATTCGAAAGCCCACCGAGAGGGTTGCTTCATTGCCGCCCAGGTTCAGCGCTGGCAACCACTGGCCGTACACCTCAAAGACCTGCCGGACCTGTGCTCGGGCGGCCGTTAGCAAGCTCGGACGTCTAGCTCTGCCACGAAGGAAGCAGTGTGTCGCCTTTCTCTCCGCCTTACGAGCTGCCATCCGGAGGCCCAAGGTCCCTGGACGTTGTGAAGTCGCCCTTGGAAGAGACGTTCGCGCTGCAGTCTTCCTCCACGGGAGGGGCCTAGGAGGCAGGAGGCCTAGGAGACCTGGAAAGCTCACTAGCGTGAAGGCCCTGCGTGGACTACGTTTTCACGGGAAATGCTGCACGCCCAAGCTTGTGCATGCAGTCCCTGGGCCTCACTATGAGCCTGCCCGGCACAGTCGTGTTCCCTTTAGCACTGGCGCCTTGGCGATGCCTCCTGCAAGGACAGGCAAGCACCGTGTTGCTCTCAGGAGAGCGCCCTTTTCCTAACCACGGGGGCACTCCAGCACTGAAGACTGACAGCAGCCCTCTGCTTTCCGGCAGCTTTGAGGCTGGGGCTGCCCTTTGTTGCCGAGAATTGCCACTGTTCGCAGAGCTTCCGAATCCGAAACTTCAAAACTGCCCTAGTGCGTTTAGTTGCCGGCGAGCGAAAAGAGACCGAAGGAGCACTCTGGCACTTCCCCGGTTTCATCTCCAAGCAGGGAGTTGTGCAGTGTGTGAGGAGTCTACGGGACTTCAGGCTCCAGGAAGGTTACGTGTCCTCGCGCCGTCTCTAAGCGTAGGAGAGTTCAGGGGAAGCTCTACCTCTTCGAGACAGCATGTCATGGCTAGTCTCTGCGTGGCCTAGAGAAAGGGCGGGTAAGTCAAAGGGTACCCGGAACGGACACCAGGAAAAGAGTGTTTTCCTTGCAGCCCACGCTCTGCACTGCGTGCCCCTGGCATGGCACCGAAGGCCTGCGAGAGCTGTGTTCCGGAGGTCGCTTGAATGCTTGGGCCAGCTAGCTAGCTGGAGCAAAAGGAGAAGGTTCCCTTTCACTCTGCTTTCAAAGCGGTGACCCGGAGGCACTCGAGAGCCTAATGCTGCGCAGTCGCCCAGAATGGGGGATCCTGTGCGCAGCGTTCCTCTATGGGGCACGGGGAGGAGGAAAAGCACACTGGAGCTCCTGCCCCCACCTGCCCCAGAGTCAGTGCACAGCCCCTGCACTCCTCAATGCGTGGACGGGCTAGCTGAAGGATACTTGGAACCCTGTGGAGGGCTCTAGCTTTCCCTTTGGCCATGAGGGCTCTGGGATGCCTCCTGCAGGGCACAGGACACGTTCCCTTTCTCTAGGAACCCTCTCTCGTCGCTCCACACAGGCCTTCCAGAAGTGAAGCCCACACAGGCAGCCACACTCTCCCGCAGGAGACTTGGACGCTGCACGTAGCCTGCTCTCCAGCGGGGGAAAGAGGGCTTTCTTTGCTCACTAGGTCACCGGTATCAGAGTGGCGCCCTGCAGAGTCCGGGTAGTTTCTGACAGAGGCCAAGAGTCTCAAGCGGCACCCTGCCCGTCCCTGTTAAGACGCCGTACCAGGGCAATTCTGCATGGGACGGGGAGACTAGCGTGACGTACTTAGTGCCTTGGGCTAGGCCTCGCCGTCCGTACGCCTTGCCGAAAGCTAGTGGGTGCTTCAGGGGAGCAGTGTGCCTTGGCCAGGCTGCTTCGAAAGGCAACTGTCTGCTTGGCGTAGGGAGACAGCAAGCAAGGGCTCCCATTCGAAAGCCCACCGAGAGGGTTGCTTCATTGCCGCCCAGGTTCAGCGCTGGCAACCACTGGCCGTACACCTCAAAGACCTGCCGGACCTGTGCTCGGGCGGCCGTTAGCAAGCTCGGACGTCTAGCTCTGCCACGAAGGAAGCAGTGTGTCGCCTTTCTCTCCGCCTTACGAGCTGCCATCCGGAGGCCCAAGGTCCCTGGACGTTGTGAAGTCGCCCTTGGAAGAGACGTTCGCGCTGCAGTCTTCCTCCACGGGAGGGGCCTAGGAGGCAGGAGGCCTAGGAGACCTGGAAAGCTCACTAGCGTGAAGGCCCTGCGTGGACTACGTTTTCACGGGAAATGCTGCACGCCCAAGCTTGTGCATGCAGTCCCTGGGCCTCACTATGAGCCTGCCCGGCACAGTCGTGTTCCCTTTAGCACTGGCGCCTTGGCGATGCCTCCTGCAAGGACAGGCAAGCACCGTGTTGCTCTCAGGAGAGCGCCCTTTTCCTAACCACGGGGGCACTCCAGCACTGAAGACTGACAGCAGCCCTCTGCTTTCCGGCAGCTTTGAGGCTGGGGCTGCCCTTTGTTGCCGAGAATTGCCACTGTTCGCAGAGCTTCCGAATCCGAAACTTCAAAACTGCCCTAGTGCGTTTAGTTGCCGGCGAGCGAAAAGAGACCGAAGGAGCACTCTGGCACTTCCCCGGTTTCATCTCCAAGCAGGGAGTTGTGCAGTGTGTGAGGAGTCTACGGGACTTCAGGCTCCAGGAAGGTTACGTGTCCTCGCGCCGTCTCTAAGCGTAGGAGAGTTCAGGGGAAGCTCTACCTCTTCGAGACAGCATGTCATGGCTAGTCTCTGCGTGGCCTAGAGAAAGGGCGGGTAAGTCAAAGGGTACCCGGAACGGACACCAGGAAAAGAGTGTTTTCCTTGCAGCCCACGCTCTGCACTGCGTGCCCCTGGCATGGCACCGAAGGCCTGCGAGAGCTGTGTTCCGGAGGTCGCTTGAATGCTTGGGCCAGCTAGCTAGCTGGAGCAAAAGGAGAAGGTTCCCTTTCACTCTGCTTTCAAAGCGGTGACCCGGAGGCACTCGAGAGCCTAATGCTGCGCAGTCGCCCAGAATGGGGGATCCTGTGCGCAGCGTTCCTCTATGGGGCACGGGGAGGAGGAAAAGCACACTGGAGCTCCTGCCCCCACCTGCCCCAGAGTCAGTGCACAGCCCCTGCACTCCTCAATGCGTGGACGGGCTAGCTGAAGGATACTTGGAACCCTGTGGAGGGCTCTAGCTTTCCCTTTGGCCATGAGGGCTCTGGGATGCCTCCTGCAGGGCACAGGACACGTTCCCTTTCTCTAGGAACCCTCTCTCGTCGCTCCACACAGGCCTTCCAGAAGTGAAGCCCACACAGGCAGCCACACTCTCCCGCAGGAAACTTGGACGCTGCACGTAGCCTGCTCTCCAGCGGGGGAAAGAGGGCTTTCTTTGCTCACTAGGTCACCGGTATCAGAGTGGCGCCCTGCAGAGTCCGGGTAGTTTCTGACAGAGGCCAAGAGTCTCAAGCGGCACCCTGCCCGTCCCTGTTAAGACGCCGTACCAGGGCAATTCTGCATGGGACGGGGAGACTAGCGTGACGTACTTAGTGCCTTGGGCTAGGCCTCGCCGTCCGTACGCCTTGCCGAAAGCTAGTGGGTGCTTCAGGGGAGCAGTGTGCCTTGGCCAGGCTGCTTCGAAAGGCAACTGTCTGCTTGGCGTAGGGAGACAGCAAGCAAGGGCTCCCATTCGAAAGCCCACCGAGAGGGTTGCTTCATTGCCGCCCAGGTTCAGCGCTGGCAACCACTGGCCGTACACCTCAAAGACCTGCCGGACCTGTGCTCGGGCGGCCGTTAGCAAGCTCGGACGTCTAGCTCTGCCACGAAGGAAGCAGTGTGTCGCCTTTCTCTCCGCCTTACGAGCTGCCATCCGGAGGCCCAAGGTCCCTGGACGTTGTGAAGTCGCCCTTGGAAGAGACGTTCGCGCTGCAGTCTTCCTCCACGGGAGGGGCCTAGGAGGCAGGAGGCCTAGGAGACCTGGAAAGCTCACTAGCGTGAAGGCCCTGCGTGGACTACGTTTTCACGGGAAATGCTGCACGCCCAAGCTTGTGCATGCGGTCCCTGGGCCTCACTATGAGCCTGCCCGGCACAGTCGTGTTCCCTTTAGCACTGGCGCCTTGGCGATGCCTCCTGCAAGGACAGGCAAGCACCGTGTTGCTCTCAGGAGAGCGCCCTTTTCCTAACCACGGGGGCACTCCAGCACTGAAGACTGACAGCAGCCCTCTGCTTTCCGGCAGCTTTGAGGCTGGGGCTGCCCTTTGTTGCCGAGAATTGCCACTGTTCGCAGAGCTTCCGAATCCGAAACTTCAAAACTGCCCTAGTGCGTTTAGTTGCCGGCGAGCGAAAAGAGACCGAAGGAGCACTCTGGCACTTCCCCGGTTTCATCTCCAAGCAGGGAGTTGTGCAGTGTGTGAGGAGTCTACGGGACTTCAGGCTCCAGGAAGGTTACGTGTCCTCGCGCCGTCTCTAAGCGTAGGAGAGTTCAGGGGAAGCTCTACCTCTTCGAGACAGCATGTCATGGCTAGTCTCTGCGTGGCCTAGAGAAAGGGCGGGTAAGTCAAAGGGTACCCGGAACGGACACCAGGAAAAGAGTGTTTTCCTTGCAGCCCACGCTCTGCACTGCGTGCCCCTGGCATGGCACCGAAGGCCTGCGAGAGCTGTGTTCCGGAGGTCGCTTGAATGCTTGGGCCAGCTAGCTAGCTGGAGCAAAAGGAGAAGGTTCCCTTTCACTCTGCTTTCAAAGCGGTGACCCGGAGGCACTCGAGAGCCTAATGCTGCGCAGTCGCCCAGAATGGGGGATCCTGTGCGCAGCGTTCCTCTATGGGGCACGGGGAGGAGGAAAAGCATACTGGAGCTCCTGCCCCCACCTGCCCCAGAGTCAGTGCACAGCCCCTGCACTCCTCAATGCGTGGACGGGCTAGCTGAAGGATACTTGGAACCCTGTGGAGGGCTCTAGCTTTCCCTTTGGCCATGAGGGCTCTGGGATGCCTCCTGCAGGGCACAGGACACGTTCCCTTTCTCTAGGAACCCTCTCTCGTCGCTCCACACAGGCCTTCCAGAAGTGAAGCCCACACAGGCAGCCACACTCTCCCGCAGGAAACTTGGACGCTGCACGTAGCCTGCTCTCCAGCGGGGGAAAGAGGGCTTTCTTTGCTCACTAGGTCACCGGTATCAGAGTGGCGCCCTGCAGAGTCCGGGTAGTTTCTGACAGAGGCCAAGAGTCTCAAGCGGCACCCTGCCCGTCCCTGTTAAGACGCCGTACCAGGGCAATTCTGCATGGGACGGGGAGACTAGCGTGACGTACTTAGTGCCTTGGGCTAGGCCTCGCCGTCCGTACGCCTTGCCGAAAGCTAGTGGGTGCTTCAGGGGAGCAGTGTGCCTTGGCCAGGCTGCTTCGAAAGGCAACTGTCTGCTTGGCGTAGGGAGACAGCAAGCAAGGGCTCCCATTCGAAAGCCCACCGAGAGGGTTGCTTCATTGCCGCCCAGGTTCAGCGCTGGCAACCACTGGCCGTACACCTCAAAGACCTGCCGGACCTGTGCTCGGGCGGCCGTTAGCAAGCTCGGACGTCTAGCTCTGCCACGAAGGAAGCAGTGTGTCGCCTTTCTCTCCGCCTTACGAGCTGCCATCCGGAGGCCCAAGGTCCCTGGACGTTGTGAAGTCGCCCTTGGAAGAGACGTTCGCGCTGCAGTCTTCCTCCACGGGAGGGGCCTAGGAGGCAGGAGGCCTAGGAGACCTGGAAAGCTCACTAGCGTGAAGGCCCTGCGTGGACTACGTTTTCACGGGAAATGCTGCACGCCCAAGCTTGTGCATGCGGTCCCTGGGCCTCACTATGAGCCTGCCCGGCACAGTCGTGTTCCCTTTAGCACTGGCGCCTTGGCGATGCCTCCTGCAAGGACAGGCAAGCACCGTGTTGCTCTCAGGAGAGCGCCCTTTTCCTAACCACGGGGGCACTCCAGCACTGAAGACTGACAGCAGCCCTCTGCTTTCCGGCAGCTTTGAGGCTGGGGCTGCCCTTTGTTGCCGAGAATTGCCACTGTTCGCAGAGCTTCCGAATCCGAAACTTCAAAACTGCCCTAGTGCGTTTAGTTGCCGGCGAGCGAAAAGAGACCGAAGGAGCACTCTGGCACTTCCCCGGTTTCATCTCCAAGCAGGGAGTTGTGCAGTGTGTGAGGAGTCTACGGGACTTCAGGCTCCAGGAAGGTTACGTGTCCTCGCGCCGTCTCTAAGCGTAGGAGAGTTCAGGGGAAGCTCTACCTCTTCGAGACAGCATGTCATGGCTAGTCTCTGCGTGGCCTAGAGAAAGGGCGGGTAAGTCAAAGGGTACCCGGAACGGACACCAGGAAAAGAGTGTTTTCCTTGCAGCCCACGCTCTGCACTGCGTGCCCCTGGCATGGCACCGAAGGCCTGCGAGAGCTGTGTTCCGGAGGTCGCTTGAATGCTTGGGCCAGCTAGCTAGCTGGAGCAAAAGGAGAAGGTTCCCTTTCACTCTGCTTTCAAAGCGGTGACCCGGAGGCACTCGAGAGCCTAATGCTGCGCAGTCGCCCAGAATGGGGGATCCTGTGCGCAGCGTTCCTCTATGGGGCACGGGGAGGAGGAAAAGCATACTGGAGCTCCTGCCCCCACCTGCCCCAGAGTCAGTGCACAGCCCCTGCACTCCTCAATGCGTGGACGGGATAGCTGAAGGATACTTGGAACCCTGTGGAGGGCTCTAGCTTTCCCTTTGGCCATGAGGGCTCTGGGATGCCTCCTGCAGGGCACAGGACACGTTCCCTTTCTCTAGGAACCCTCTCTCGTCGCTCCACACAGGCCTTCCAGAAGTGAAGCCCACACAGGCAGCCACACTCTCCCGCAGGAAACTTGGACGCTGCACGTAGCCTGCTCTCCAGCGGGGGAAAGAGGGCTTTCTTTGCTCACTAGGTCACCGGTATCAGAGTGGCGCCCTGCAGAGTCCGGGTAGTTTCTGACAGAGGCCAAGAGTCTCAAGCGGCACCCTGCCCGTCCCTGTTAAGACGCCGTACCAGGGCAATTCTGCATGGGACGGGGAGACTAGCGTGACGTACTTAGTGCCTTGGGCTAGGCCTCGCCGTCCGTACGCCTTGCCGAAAGCTAGTGGGTGCTTCAGGGGAGCAGTGTGCCTTGGCCAGGCTGCTTCGAAAGGCAACTGTCTGCTTGGCGTAGGGAGACAGCAAGCAAGGGCTCCCATTCGAAAGCCCACCGAGAGGGTTGCTTCATTGCCGCCCAGGTTCAGCGCTGGCAACCACTGGCCGTACACCTCAAAGACCTGCCGGACCTGTGCTCGGGCGGCCGTTAGCAAGCTCGGACGTCTAGCTCTGCCACGAAGGAAGCAGTGTGTCGCCTTTCTCTCCGCCTTACGAGCTGCCATCCGGAGGCCCAAGGTCCCTGGACGTTGTGAAGTCGCCCTTGGAAGAGACGTTCGCGCTGCAGTCTTCCTCCACGGGAGGGGCCTAGGAGGCAGGAGGCCTAGGAGACCTGGAAAGCTCACTAGCGTGAAGGCCCTGCGTGGACTACGTTTTCACGGGAAATGCTGCACGCCCAAGCTTGTGCATGCGGTCCCTGGGCCTCACTATGAGCCTGCCCGGCACAGTCGTGTTCCCTTTAGCACTGGCGCCTTGGCGATGCCTCCTGCAAGGACAGGCAAGCACCGTGTTGCTCTCAGGAGAGCGCCCTTTTCCTAACCACGGGGGCACTCCAGCACTGAAGACTGACAGCAGCCCTCTGCTTTCCGGCAGCTTTGAGGCTGGGGCTGCCCTTTGTTGCCGAGAATTGCCACTGTTCGCAGAGCTTCCGAATCCGAAACTTCAAAACTGCCCTAGTGCGTTTAGTTGCCGGCGAGCGAAAAGAGACCGAAGGAGCACTCTGGCACTTCCCCGGTTTCATCTCCAAGCAGGGAGTTGTGCAGTGTGTGAGGAGTCTACGGGACTTCAGGCTCCAGGAAGGTTACGTGTCCTCGCGCCGTCTCTAAGCGTAGGAGAGTTCAGGGGAAGCTCTACCTCTTCGAGACAGCATGTCATGGCTAGTCTCTGCGTGGCCTAGAGAAAGGGCGGGTAAGTCAAAGGGTACCCGGAACGGACACCAGGAAAAGAGTGTTTTCCTTGCAGCCCACGCTCTGCACTGCGTGCCCCTGGCATGGCACCGAAGGCCTGCGAGAGCTGTGTTCCGGAGGTCGCTTGAATGCTTGGGCCAGCTAGCTAGCTGGAGCAAAAGGAGAAGGTTCCCTTTCACTCTGCTTTCAAAGCGGTGACCCGGAGGCACTCGAGAGCCTAATGCTGCGCAGTCGCCCAGAATGGGGGATCCTGTGCGCAGCGTTCCTCTATGGGGCACGGGGAGGAGGAAAAGCATACTGGAGCTCCTGCCCCCACCTGCCCCAGAGTCAGTGCACAGCCCCTGCACTCCTCAATGCGTGGACGGGCTAGCTGAAGGATACTTGGAACCCTGTGGAGGGCTCTAGCTTTCCCTTTGGCCATGAGGGCTCTGGGATGCCTCCTGCAGGGCACAGGACACGTTCCCTTTCTCTAGGAACCCTCTCTCGTCGCTCCACACAGGCCTTCCAGAAGTGAAGCCCACACAGGCAGCCACACTCTCCCGCAGGAAACTTGGACGCTGCACGTAGCCTGCTCTCCAGCGGGGGAAAGAGGGCTTTCTTTGCTCACTAGGTCACCGGTATCAGAGTGGCGCCCTGCAGAGTCCGGGTAGTTTCTGACAGAGGCCAAGAGTCTCAAGCGGCACCCTGCCCGTCCCTGTTAAGACGCCGTACCAGGGCAATTCTGCATGGGACGGGGAGACTAGCGTGACGTACTTAGTGCCTTGGGCTAGGCCTCGCCGTCCGTACGCCTTGCCGAAAGCTAGTGGGTGCTTCAGGGGAGCAGTGTGCCTTGGCCAGGCTGCTTCGAAAGGCAACTGTCTGCTTGGCGTAGGGAGACAGCAAGCAAGGGCTCCCATTCGAAAGCCCACCGAGAGGGTTGCTTCATTGCCGCCCAGGTTCAGCGCTGGCAACCACTGGCCGTACACCTCAAAGACCTGCCGGACCTGTGCTCGGGCGGCCGTTAGCAAGCTCGGACGTCTAGCTCTGCCACGAAGGAAGCAGTGTGTCGCCTTTCTCTCCGCCTTACGAGCTGCCATCCGGAGGCCCAAGGTCCCTGGACGTTGTGAAGTCGCCCTTGGAAGAGACGTTCGCGCTGCAGTCTTCCTCCACGGGAGGGGCCTAGGAGGCAGGAGGCCTAGGAGACCTGGAAAGCTCACTAGCGTGAAGGCCCTGCGTGGACTACGTTTTCACGGGAAATGCTGCACGCCCAAGCTTGTGCATGCGGTCCCTGGGCCTCACTATGAGCCTGCCCGGCACAGTCGTGTTCCCTTTAGCACTGGCGCCTTGGCGATGCCTCCTGCAAGGACAGGCAAGCACCGTGTTGCTCTCAGGAGAGCGCCCTTTTCCTAACCACGGGGGCACTCCAGCACTGAAGACTGACAGCAGCCCTCTGCTTTCCGGCAGCTTTGAGGCTGGGGCTGCCCTTTGTTGCCGAGAATTGCCACTGTTCGCAGAGCTTCCGAATCCGAAACTTCAAAACTGCCCTAGTGCGTTTAGTTGCCGGCG
This sequence comes from Eubalaena glacialis, assembly GCF_028564815.1. Taxonomy (NCBI): domain Eukaryota; kingdom Metazoa; phylum Chordata; class Mammalia; order Artiodactyla; family Balaenidae; genus Eubalaena; species Eubalaena glacialis. The sequence goes on along the minus strand of NW_026871712.1, from coordinate 19,850 downwards.
AGCGAAAAGAGACCGAAGGAGCACTCTGGCACTTCCCCGGTTTCATCTCCAAGCAGGGAGTTGTGCAGTGTGTGAGGAGTCTACGGGACTTCAGGCTCCAGGAAGGTTACGTGTCCTCGCGCCGTCTCTAAGCGTAGGAGAGTTCAGGGGAAGCTCTACCTCTTCGAGACAGCATGTCATGGCTAGTCTCTGCGTGGCCTAGAGAAAGGGCGGGTAAGTCAAAGGGTACCCGGAACGGACACCAGGAAAAGAGTGTTTTCCTTGCAGCCCACGCTCTGCACTGCGTGCCCCTGGCATGGCACCGAAGGCCTGCGAGAGCTGTGTTCCGGAGGTCGCTTGAATGCTTGGGCCAGCTAGCTAGCTGGAGCAAAAGGAGAAGGTTCCCTTTCACTCTGCTTTCAAAGCGGTGACCCGGAGGCACTCGAGAGCCTAATGCTGCGCAGTCGCCCAGAATGGGGGATCCTGTGCGCAGCGTTCCTCTATGGGGCACGGGGAGGAGGAAAAGCACACTGGAGCTCCTGCCCCCACCTGCCCCAGAGTCAGTGCACAGCCCCTGCACTCCTCAATGCGTGGACGGGCTAGCTGAAGGACACTTGGAACCCTGTGGAGGGCTCTAGCTTTCCCTTTGGCCATGAGGGCTCTGGGATGCCTCCTGCAGGGCACAGGACACGTTCCCTTTCTCTAGGAACCCTCTCTCGTCGCTCCACACAGGCCTTCCAGAAGTGAAGCCCACACAGGCAGCCACACTCTCCCGCAGGAGACTTGGACGCTGCACGTAGCCTGCTCTCCAGCGGGGGAAAGAGGGCTTTCTTTGCTCACTAGGTCACCGGTATCAGAGTGGCGCCCTGCAGAGTCCGGGTAGTTTCTGACAGAGGCCAAGAGTCTCAAGCGGCACCCTGCCCGTCCCTGTTAAGACGCCGTACCAGGGCAATTCTGCATGGGACGGGGAGACTAGCGTGACGTACTTAGTGCCTTGGGCTAGGCCTCGCCGTCCGTACGCCTTGCCGAAAGCTAGTGGGTGCTTCAGGGGAGCAGTGTGCCTTGGCCAGGCTGCTTCGAAAGGCAACTGTCTGCTTGGCGTAGGGAGACAGCAAGCAAGGGCTCCCATTCGAAAGCCCACCGAGAGGGTTGCTTCATTGCCGCCCAGGTTCAGCGCTGGCAACCACTGGCCGTACACCTCAAAGACCTGCCGGACCTGTGCTCGGGCGGCCGTTAGCAAGCTCGGACGTCTAGCTCTGCCACGAAGGAAGCAGTGTGTCGCCTTTCTCTCCGCCTTACGAGCTGCCATCCGGAGGCCCAAGGTCCCTGGACGTTGTGAAGTCGCCCTTGGAAGAGACGTTCGCGCTGCAGTCTTCCTCCACGGGAGGGGCCTAGGAGGCAGGAGGCCTAGGAGACCTGGAAAGCTCACTAGCGTGAAGGCCCTGCGTGGACTACGTTTTCACGGGAAATGCTGCACGCCCAAGCTTGTGCATGCAGTCCCTGGGCCTCACTATGAGCCTGCCCGGCACAGTCGTGTTCCCTTTAGCACTGGCGCCTTGGCGATGCCTCCTGCAAGGACAGGCAAGCACCGTGTTGCTCTCAGGAGAGCGCCCTTTTCCTAACCACGGGGGCACTCCAGCACTGAAGACTGACAGCAGCCCTCTGCTTTCCGGCAGCTTTGAGGCTGGGGCTGCCCTTTGTTGCCGAGAATTGCCACTGTTCGCAGAGCTTCCGAATCCGAAACTTCAAAACTGCCCTAGTGCGTTTAGTTGCCGGCGAGCGAAAAGAGACCGAAGGAGCACTCTGGCACTTCCCCGGTTTCATCTCCAAGCAGGGAGTTGTGCAGTGTGTGAGGAGTCTACGGGACTTCAGGCTCCAGGAAGGTTACGTGTCCTCGCGCCGTCTCTAAGCGTAGGAGAGTTCAGGGGAAGCTCTACCTCTTCGAGACAGCATGTCATGGCTAGTCTCTGCGTGGCCTAGAGAAAGGGCGGGTAAGTCAAAGGGTACCCGGAACGGACACCAGGAAAAGAGTGTTTTCCTTGCAGCCCACGCTCTGCACTGCGTGCCCCTGGCATGGCACCGAAGGCCTGCGAGAGCTGTGTTCCGGAGGTCGCTTGAATGCTTGGGCCAGCTAGCTAGCTGGAGCAAAAGGAGAAGGTTCCCTTTCACTCTGCTTTCAAAGCGGTGACCCGGAGGCACTCGAGAGCCTAATGCTGCGCAGTCGCCCAGAATGGGGGATCCTGTGCGCAGCGTTCCTCTATGGGGCACGGGGAGGAGGAAAAGCACACTGGAGCTCCTGCCCCCACCTGCCCCAGAGTCAGTGCACAGCCCCTGCACTCCTCAATGCGTGGACGGGCTAGCTGAAGGACACTTGGAACCCTGTGGAGGGCTCTAGCTTTCCCTTTGGCCATGAGGGCTCTGGGATGCCTCCTGCAGGGCACAGGACACGTTCCCTTTCTCTAGGAACCCTCTCTCGTCGCTCCACACAGGCCTTCCAGAAGTGAAGCCCACACAGGCAGCCACACTCTCCCGCAGGAGACTTGGACGCTGCACGTAGCCTGCTCTCCAGCGGGGGAAAGAGGGCTTTCTTTGCTCACTAGGTCACCGGTATCAGAGTGGCGCCCTGCAGAGTCCGGGTAGTTTCTGACAGAGGCCAAGAGTCTCAAGCGGCACCCTGCCCGTCCCTGTTAAGACGCCGTACCAGGGCAATTCTGCATGGGACGGGGAGACTAGCGTGACGTACTTAGTGCCTTGGGCTAGGCCTCGCCGTCCGTACGCCTTGCCGAAAGCTAGTGGGTGCTTCAGGGGAGCAGTGTGCCTTGGCCAGGCTGCTTCGAAAGGCAACTGTCTGCTTGGCGTAGGGAGACAGCAAGCAAGGGCTCCCATTCGAAAGCCCACCGAGAGGGTTGCTTCATTGCCGCCCAGGTTCAGCGCTGGCAACCACTGGCCGTACACCTCAAAGACCTGCCGGACCTGTGCTCGGGCGGCCGTTAGCAAGCTCGGACGTCTAGCTCTGCCACGAAGGAAGCAGTGTGTCGCCTTTCTCTCCGCCTTACGAGCTGCCATCCGGAGGCCCAAGGTCCCTGGACGTTGTGAAGTCGCCCTTGGAAGAGACGTTCGCGCTGCAGTCTTCCTCCACGGGAGGGGCCTAGGAGGCAGGAGGCCTAGGAGACCTGGAAAGCTCACTAGCGTGAAGGCCCTGCGTGGACTACGTTTTCACGGGAAATGCTGCACGCCCAAGCTTGTGCATGCGGTCCCTGGGCCTCACTATGAGCCTGCCCGGCACAGTCGTGTTCCCTTTAGCACTGGCGCCTTGGCGATGCCTCCTGCAAGGACAGGCAAGCACCGTGTTGCTCTCAGGAGAGCGCCCTTTTCCTAACCACGGGGGCACTCCAGCACTGAAGACTGACAGCAGCCCTCTGCTTTCCGGCAGCTTTGAGGCTGGGGCTGCCCTTTGTTGCCGAGAATTGCCACTGTTCGCAGAGCTTCCGAATCCGAAACTTCAAAACTGCCCTAGTGCGTTTAGTTGCCGGCGAGCGAAAAGAGACCGAAGGAGCACTCTGGCACTTCCCCGGTTTCATCTCCAAGCAGGGAGTTGTGCAGTGTGTGAGGAGTCTACGGGACTTCAGGCTCCAGGAAGGTTACGTGTCCTCGCGCCGTCTCTAAGCGTAGGAGAGTTCAGGGGAAGCTCTACCTCTTCGAGACAGCATGTCATGGCTAGTCTCTGCGTGGCCTAGAGAAAGGGCGGGTAAGTCAAAGGGTACCCGGAACGGACACCAGGAAAAGAGTGTTTTCCTTGCAGCCCACGCTCTGCACTGCGTGCCCCTGGCATGGCACCGAAGGCCTGCGAGAGCTGTGTTCCGGAGGTCGCTTGAATGCTTGGGCCAGCTAGCTAGCTGGAGCAAAAGGAGAAGGTTCCCTTTCACTCTGCTTTCAAAGCGGTGACCCGGAGGCACTCGAGAGCCTAATGCTGCGCAGTCGCCCAGAATGGGGGATCCTGTGCGCAGCGTTCCTCTATGGGGCACGGGGAGGAGGAAAAGCACACTGGAGCTCCTGCCCCCACCTGCCCCAGAGTCAGTGCACAGCCCCTGCACTCCTCAATGCGTGGACGGGCTAGCTGAAGGACACTTGGAACCCTGTGGAGGGCTCTAGCTTTCCCTTTGGCCATGAGGGCTCTGGGATGCCTCCTGCAGGGCACAGGACACGTTCCCTTTCTCTAGGAACCCTCTCTCGTCGCTCCACACAGGCCTTCCAGAAGTGAAGCCCACACAGGCAGCCACACTCTCCCGCAGGAGACTTGGACGCTGCACGTAGCCTGCTCTCCAGCGGGGGAAAGAGGGCTTTCTTTGCTCACTAGGTCACCGGTATCAGAGTGGCGCCCTGCAGAGTCCGGGTAGTTTCTGACAGAGGCCAAGAGTCTCAAGCGGCACCCTGCCCGTCCCTGTTAAGACGCCGTACCAGGGCAATTCTGCATGGGACGGGGAGACTAGCGTGACGTACTTAGTGCCTTGGGCTAGGCCTCGCCGTCCGTACGCCTTGCCGAAAGCTAGTGGGTGCTTCAGGGGAGCAGTGTGCCTTGGCCAGGCTGCTTCGAAAGGCAACTGTCTGCTTGGCGTAGGGAGACAGCAAGCAAGGGCTCCCATTCGAAAGCCCACCGAGAGGGTTGCTTCATTGCCGCCCAGGTTCAGCGCTGGCAACCACTGGCCGTACACCTCAAAGACCTGCCGGACCTGTGCTCGGGCGGCCGTTAGCAAGCTCGGACGTCTAGCTCTGCCACGAAGGAAGCAGTGTGTCGCCTTTCTCTCCGCCTTACGAGCTGCCATCCGGAGGCCCAAGGTCCCTGGACGTTGTGAAGTCGCCCTTGGAAGAGACGTTCGCGCTGCAGTCTTCCTCCACGGGAGGGGCCTAGGAGGCAGGAGGCCTAGGAGACCTGGAAAGCTCACTAGCGTGAAGGCCCTGCGTGGACTACGTTTTCACGGGAAATGCTGCACGCCCAAGCTTGTGCATGCGGTCCCTGGGCCTCACTATGAGCCTGCCCGGCACAGTCGTGTTCCCTTTAGCACTGGCGCCTTGGCGATGCCTCCTGCAAGGACAGGCAAGCACCGTGTTGCTCTCAGGAGAGCGCCCTTTTCCTAACCACGGGGGCACTCCAGCACTGAAGACTGACAGCAGCCCTCTGCTTTCCGGCAGCTTTGAGGCTGGGGCTGCCCTTTGTTGCCGAGAATTGCCACTGTTCGCAGAGCTTCCGAATCCGAAACTTCAAAACTGCCCTAGTGCGTTTAGTTGCCGGCGAGCGAAAAGAGACCGAAGGAGCACTCTGGCACTTCCCCGGTTTCATCTCCAAGCAGGGAGTTGTGCAGTGTGTGAGGAGTCTACGGGACTTCAGGCTCCAGGAAGGTTACGTGTCCTCGCGCCGTCTCTAAGCGTAGGAGAGTTCAGGGGAAGCTCTACCTCTTCGAGACAGCATGTCATGGCTAGTCTCTGCGTGGCCTAGAGAAAGGGCGGGTAAGTCAAAGGGTACCCGGAACGGACACCAGGAAAAGAGTGTTTTCCTTGCAGCCCACGCTCTGCACTGCGTGCCCCTGGCATGGCACCGAAGGCCTGCGAGAGCTGTGTTCCGGAGGTCGCTTGAATGCTTGGGCCAGCTAGCTAGCTGGAGCAAAAGGAGAAGGTTCCCTTTCACTCTGCTTTCAAAGCGGTGACCCGGAGGCACTCGAGAGCCTAATGCTGCGCAGTCGCCCAGAATGGGGGATCCTGTGCGCAGCGTTCCTCTATGGGGCACGGGGAGGAGGAAAAGCACACTGGAGCTCCTGCCCCCACCTGCCCCAGAGTCAGTGCACAGCCCCTGCACTCCTCAATGCGTGGACGGGCTAGCTGAAGGACACTTGGAACCCTGTGGAGGGCTCTAGCTTTCCCTTTGGCCATGAGGGCTCTGGGATGCCTCCTGCAGGGCACAGGACACGTTCCCTTTCTCTAGGAACCCTCTCTCGTCGCTCCACACAGGCCTTCCAGAAGTGAAGCCCACACAGGCAGCCACACTCTCCCGCAGGAGACTTGGACGCTGCACGTAGCCTGCTCTCCAGCGGGGGAAAGAGGGCTTTCTTTGCTCACTAGGTCACCGGTATCAGAGTGGCGCCCTGCAGAGTCCGGGTAGTTTCTGACAGAGGCCAAGAGTCTCAAGCGGCACCCTGCCCGTCCCTGTTAAGACGCCGTACCAGGGCAATTCTGCATGGGACGGGGAGACTAGCGTGACGTACTTAGTGCCTTGGGCTAGGCCTCGCCGTCCGTACGCCTTGCCGAAAGCTAGTGGGTGCTTCAGGGGAGCAGTGTGCCTTGGCCAGGCTGCTTCGAAAGGCAACTGTCTGCTTGGCGTAGGGAGACAGCAAGCAAGGGCTCCCATTCGAAAGCCCACCGAGAGGGTTGCTTCATTGCCGCCCAGGTTCAGCGCTGGCAACCACTGGCCGTACACCTCAAAGACCTGCCGGACCTGTGCTCGGGCGGCCGTTAGCAAGCTCGGACGTCTAGCTCTGCCACGAAGGAAGCAGTGTGTCGCCTTTCTCTCCGCCTTACGAGCTGCCATCCGGAGGCCCAAGGTCCCTGGACGTTGTGAAGTCGCCCTTGGAAGAGACGTTCGCGCTGCAGTCTTCCTCCACGGGAGGGGCCTAGGAGGCAGGAGGCCTAGGAGACCTGGAAAGCTCACTAGCGTGAAGGCCCTGCGTGGACTACGTTTTCACGGGAAATGCTGCACGCCCAAGCTTGTGCATGCGGTCCCTGGGCCTCACTATGAGCCTGCCCGGCACAGTCGTGTTCCCTTTAGCACTGGCGCCTTGGCGATGCCTCCTGCAAGGACAGGCAAGCACCGTGTTGCTCTCAGGAGAGCGCCCTTTTCCTAACCACGGGGGCACTCCAGCACTGAAGACTGACAGCAGCCCTCTGCTTTCCGGCAGCTTTGAGGCTGGGGCTGCCCTTTGTTGCCGAGAATTGCCACTGTTCGCAGAGCTTCCGAATCCGAAACTTCAAAACTGCCCTAGTGCGTTTAGTTGCCGGCGAGCGAAAAGAGACCGAAGGAGCACTCTGGCACTTCCCCGGTTTCATCTCCAAGCAGGGAGTTGTGCAGTGTGTGAGGAGTCTACGGGACTTCAGGCTCCAGGAAGGTTACGTGTCCTCGCGCCGTCTCTAAGCGTAGGAGAGTTCAGGGGAAGCTCTACCTCTTCGAGACAGCATGTCATGGCTAGTCTCTGCGTGGCCTAGAGAAAGGGCGGGTAAGTCAAAGGGTACCCGGAACGGACACCAGGAAAAGAGTGTTTTCCTTGCAGCCCACGCTCTGCACTGCGTGCCCCTGGCATGGCACCGAAGGCCTGCGAGAGCTGTGTTCCGGAGGTCGCTTGAATGCTTGGGCCAGCTAGCTAGCTGGAGCAAAAGGAGAAGGTTCCCTTTCACTCTGCTTTCAAAGCGGTGACCCGGAGGCACTCGAGAGCCTAATGCTGCGCAGTCGCCCAGAATGGGGGATCCTGTGCGCAGCGTTCCTCTATGGGGCACGGGGAGGAGGAAAAGCACACTGGAGCTCCTGCCCCCACCTGCCCCAGAGTCAGTGCACAGCCCCTGCACTCCTCAATGCGTGGACGGGCTAGCTGAAGGACACTTGGAACCCTGTGGAGGGCTCTAGCTTTCCCTTTGGCCATGAGGGCTCTGGGATGCCTCCTGCAGGGCACAGGACACGTTCCCTTTCTCTAGGAACCCTCTCTCGTCGCTCCACACAGGCCTTCCAGAAGTGAAGCCCACACAGGCAGCCACACTCTCCCGCAGGAGACTTGGACGCTGCACGTAGCCTGCTCTCCAGCGGGGGAAAGAGGGCTTTCTTTGCTCACTAGGTCACCGGTATCAGAGTGGCGCCCTGCAGAGTCCGGGTAGTTTCTGACAGAGGCCAAGAGTCTCAAGCGGCACCCTGCCCGTCCCTGTTAAGACGCCGTACCAGGGCAATTCTGCATGGGACGGGGAGACTAGCGTGACGTACTTAGTGCCTTGGGCTAGGCCTCGCCGTCCGTACGCCTTGCCGAAAGCTAGTGGGTGCTTCAGGGGAGCAGTGTGCCTTGGCCAGGCTGCTTCGAAAGGCAACTGTCTGCTTGGCGTAGGGAGACAGCAAGCAAGGGCTCCCATTCGAAAGCCCACCGAGAGGGTTGCTTCATTGCCGCCCAGGTTCAGCGCTGGCAACCACTGGCCGTACACCTCAAAGACCTGCCGGACCTGTGCTCGGGCGGCCGTTAGCAAGCTCGGACGTCTAGCTCTGCCACGAAGGAAGCAGTGTGTCGCCTTTCTCTCCGCCTTACGAGCTGCCATCCGGAGGCCCAAGGTCCCTGGACGTTGTGAAGTCGCCCTTGGAAGAGACGTTCGCGCTGCAGTCTTCCTCCACGGGAGGGGCCTAGGAGGCAGGAGGCCTAGGAGACCTGGAAAGCTCACTAGCGTGAAGGCCCTGCGTGGACTACGTTTTCACGGGAAATGCTGCACGCCCAAGCTTGTGCATGCGGTCCCTGGGCCTCACTATGAGCCTGCCCGGCACAGTCGTGTTCCCTTTAGCACTGGCGCCTTGGCGATGCCTCCTGCAAGGACAGGCAAGCACCGTGTTGCTCTCAGGAGAGCGCCCTTTTCCTAACCACGGGGGCACTCCAGCACTGAAGACTGACAGCAGCCCTCTGCTTTCCGGCAGCTTTGAGGCTGGGGCTGCCCTTTGTTGCCGAGAATTGCCACTGTTCGCAGAGCTTCCGAATCCGAAACTTCAAAACTGCCCTAGTGCGTTTAGTTGCCGGCGAGCGAAAAGAGACCGAAGGAGCACTCTGGCACTTCCCCGGTTTCATCTCCAAGCAGGGAGTTGTGCAGTGTGTGAGGAGTCTACGGGACTTCAGGCTCCAGGAAGGTTACGTGTCCTCGCGCCGTCTCTAAGCGTAGGAGAGTTCAGGGGAAGCTCTACCTCTTCGAGACAGCATGTCATGGCTAGTCTCTGCGTGGCCTAGAGAAAGGGCGGGTAAGTCAAAGGGTACCCGGAACGGACACCAGGAAAAGAGTGTTTTCCTTGCAGCCCACGCTCTGCACTGCGTGCCCCTGGCATGGCACCGAAGGCCTGCGAGAGCTGTGTTCCGGAGGTCGCTTGAATGCTTGGGCCAGCTAGCTAGCTGGAGCAAAAGGAGAAGGTTCCCTTTCACTCTGCTTTCAAAGCGGTGACCCGGAGGCACTCGAGAGCCTAATGCTGCGCAGTCGCCCAGAATGGGGGATCCTGTGCGCAGCGTTCCTCTATGGGGCACGGGGAGGAGGAAAAGCACACTGGAGCTCCTGCCCCCACCTGCCCCAGAGTCAGTGCACAGCCCCTGCACTCCTCAATGCGTGGACGGGCTAGCTGAAGGACACTTGGAACCCTGTGGAGGGCTCTAGCTTTCCCTTTGGCCATGAGGGCTCTGGGATGCCTCCTGCAGGGCACAGGACACGTTCCCTTTCTCTAGGAACCCTCTCTCGTCGCTCCACACAGGCCTTCCAGAAGTGAAGCCCACACAGGCAGCCACACTCTCCCGCAGGAGACTTGGACGCTGCACGTAGCCTGCTCTCCAGCGGGGGAAAGAGGGCTTTCTTTGCTCACTAGGTCACCGGTATCAGAGTGGCGCCCTGCAGAGTCCGGGTAGTTTCTGACAGAGGCCAAGAGTCTCAAGCGGCACCCTGCCCGTCCCTGTTAAGACGCCGTACCAGGGCAATTCTGCATGGGACGGGGAGACTAGCGTGACGTACTTAGTGCCTTGGGCTAGGCCTCGCCGTCCGTACGCCTTGCCGAAAGCTAGTGGGTGCTTCAGGGGAGCAGTGTGCCTTGGCCAGGCTGCTTCGAAAGGCAACTGTCTGCTTGGCGTAGGGAGACAGCAAGCAAGGGCTCCCATTCGAAAGCCCACCGAGAGGGTTGCTTCATTGCCGCCCAGGTTCAGCGCTGGCAACCACTGGCCGTACACCTCAAAGACCTGCCGGACCTGTGCTCGGGCGGCCGTTAGCAAGCTCGGACGTCTAGCTCTGCCACGAAGGAAGCAGTGTGTCGCCTTTCTCTCCGCCTTACGAGCTGCCATCCGGAGGCCCAAGGTCCCTGGACGTTGTGAAGTCGCCCTTGGAAGAGACGTTCGCGCTGCAGTCTTCCTCCACGGGAGGGGCCTAGGAGGCAGGAGGCCTAGGAGACCTGGAAAGCTCACTAGCGTGAAGGCCCTGCGTGGACTACGTTTTCACGGGAAATGCTGCACGCCCAAGCTTGTGCATGCGGTCCCTGGGCCTCACTATGAGCCTGCCCGGCACAGTCGTGTTCCCTTTAGCACTGGCGCCTTGGCGATGCCTCCTGCAAGGACAGGCAAGCACCGTGTTGCTCTCAGGAGAGCGCCCTTTTCCTAACCACGGGGGCACTCCAGCACTGAAGACTGACAGCAGCCCTCTGCTTTCCGGCAGCTTTGAGGCTGGGGCTGCCCTTTGTTGCCGAGAATTGCCACTGTTCGCAGAGCTTCCGAATCCGAAACTTCAAAACTGCCCTAGTGCGTTTAGTTGCCGGCGAGCGAAAAGAGACCGAAGGAGCACTCTGGCACTTCCCCGGTTTCATCTCCAAGCAGGGAGTTGTGCAGTGTGTGAGGAGTCTACGGGACTTCAGGCTCCAGGAAGGTTACGTGTCCTCGCGCCGTCTCTAAGCGTAGGAGAGTTCAGGGGAAGCTCTACCTCTTCGAGACAGCATGTCATGGCTAGTCTCTGCGTGGCCTAGAGAAAGGGCGGGTAAGTCAAAGGGTACCCGGAACGGACACCAGGAAAAGAGTGTTTTCCTTGCAGCCCACGCTCTGCACTGCGTGCCCCTGGCATGGCACCGAAGGCCTGCGAGAGCTGTGTTCCGGAGGTCGCTTGAATGCTTGGGCCAGCTAGCTAGCTGGAGCAAAAGGAGAAGGTTCCCTTTCACTCTGCTTTCAAAGCGGTGACCCGGAGGCACTCGAGAGCCTAATGCTGCGCAGTCGCCCAGAATGGGGGATCCTGTGCGCAGCGTTCCTCTATGGGGCACGGGGAGGAGGAAAAGCACACTGGAGCTCCTGCCCCCACCTGCCCCAGAGTCAGTGCACAGCCCCTGCACTCCTCAATGCGTGGACGGGCTAGCTGAAGGACACTTGGAACCCTGTGGAGGGCTCTAGCTTTCCCTTTGGCCATGAGGGCTCTGGGATGCCTCCTGCAGGGCACAGGACACGTTCCCTTTCTCTAGGAACCCTCTCTCGTCGCTCCACACAGGCCTTCCAGAAGTGAAGCCCACACAGGCAGCCACACTCTCCCGCAGGAGACTTGGACGCTGCACGTAGCCTGCTCTCCAGCGGGGGAAAGAGGGCTTTCTTTGCTCACTAGGTCACCGGTATCAGAGTGGCGCCCTGCAGAGTCCGGGTAGTTTCTGACAGAGGCCAAGAGTCTCAAGCGGCACCCTGCCCGTCCCTGTTAAGACGCCGTACCAGGGCAATTCTGCATGGGACGGGGAGACTAGCGTGACGTACTTAGTGCCTTGGGCTAGGCCTCGCCGTCCGTACGCCTTGCCGAAAGCTAGTGGGTGCTTCAGGGGAGCAGTGTGCCTTGGCCAGGCTGCTTCGAAAGGCAACTGTCTGCTTGGCGTAGGGAGACAGCAAGCAAGGGCTCCCATTCGAAAGCCCACCGAGAGGGTTGCTTCATTGCCGCCCAGGTTCAGCGCTGGCAACCACTGGCCGTACACCTCAAAGACCTGCCGGACCTGTGCTCGGGCGGCCGTTAGCAAGCTCGGACGTCTAGCTCTGCCACGAAGGAAGCAGTGTGTCGCCTTTCTCTCCGCCTTACGAGCTGCCATCCGGAGGCCCAAGGTCCCTGGACGTTGTGAAGTCGCCCTTGGAAGAGACGTTCGCGCTGCAGTCTTCCTCCACGGGAGGGGCCTAGGAGGCAGGAGGCCTAGGAGACCTGGAAAGCTCACTAGCGTGAAGGCCCTGCGTGGACTACGTTTTCACGGGAAATGCTGCACGCCCAAGCTTGTGCATGCAGTCCCTGGGCCTCACTATGAGCCTGCCCGGCACAGTCGTGTTCCCTTTAGCACTGGCGCCTTGGCGATGCCTCCTGCAAGGACAGGCAAGCACCGTGTTGCTCTCAGGAGAGCGCCCTTTTCCTAACCACGGGGGCACTCCAGCACTGAAGACTGACAGCAGCCCTCTGCTTTCCGGCAGCTTTGAGGCTGGGGCTGCCCTTTGTTGCCGAGAATTGCCACTGTTCGCAGAGCTTCCGAATCCGAAACTTCAAAACTGCCCTAGTGCGTTTAGTTGCCGGCGAGCGAAAAGAGACCGAAGGAGCACTCTGGCACTTCCCCGGTTTCATCTCCAAGCAGGGAGTTGTGCAGTGTGTGAGGAGTCTACGGGACTTCAGGCTCCAGGAAGGTTACGTGTCCTCGCGCCGTCTCTAAGCGTAGGAGAGTTCAGGGGAAGCTCTACCTCTTCGAGACAGCATGTCATGGCTAGTCTCTGCGTGGCCTAGAGAAAGGGCGGGTAAGTCAAAGGGTACCCGGAACGGACACCAGGAAAAGAGTGTTTTCCTTGCAGCCCACGCTCTGCACTGCGTGCCCCTGGCATGGCACCGAAGGCCTGCGAGAGCTGTGTTCCGGAGGTCGCTTGAATGCTTGGGCCAGCTAGCTAGCTGGAGCAAAAGGAGAAGGTTCCCTTTCACTCTGCTTTCAAAGCGGTGACCCGGAGGCACTCGAGAGCCTAATGCTGCGCAGTCGCCCAGAATGGGGGATCCTGTGCGCAGCGTTCCTCTATGGGGCACGGGGAGGAGGAAAAGCACACTGGAGCTCCTGCCCCCACCTGCCCCAGAGTCAGTGCACAGCCCCTGCACTCCTCAATGCGTGGACGGGCTAGCTGAAGGATACTTGGAACCCTGTGGAGGGCTCTAGCTTTCCCTTTGGCCATGAGGGCTCTGGGATGCCTCCTGCAGGGCACAGGACACGTTCCCTTTCTCTAGGAACCCTCTCTCGTCGCTCCACACAGGCCTTCCAGAAGTGAAGCCCACACAGGCAGCCACACTCTCCCGCAGGAGACTTGGACGCTGCACGTAGCCTGCTCTCCAGCGGGGGAAAGAGGGCTTTCTTTGCTCACTAGGTCACCGGTATCAGAGTGGCGCCCTGCAGAGTCCGGGTAGTTTCTGACAGAGGCCAAGAGTCTCAAGCGGCACCCTGCCCGTCCCTGTTAAGACGCCGTACCAGGGCAATTCTGCATGGGACGGGGAGACTAGCGTGACGTACTTAGTGCCTTGGGCTAGGCCTCGCCGTCCGTACGCCTTGCCGAAAGCTAGTGGGTGCTTCAGGGGAGCAGTGTGCCTTGGCCAGGCTGCTTCGAAAGGCAACTGTCTGCTTGGCGTAGGGAGACAGCAAGCAAGGGCTCCCATTCGAAAGCCCACCGAGAGGGTTGCTTCATTGCCGCCCAGGTTCAGCGCTGGCAACCACTGGCCGTACACCTCAAAGACCTGCCGGACCTGTGCTCGGGCGGCCGTTAGCAAGCTCGGACGTCTAGCTCTGCCACGAAGGAAGCAGTGTGTCGCCTTTCTCTCCGCCTTACGAGCTGCCATCCGGAGGCCCAAGGTCCCTGGACGTTGTGAAGTCGCCCTTGGAAGAGACGTTCGCGCTGCAGTCTTCCTCCACGGGAGGGGCCTAGGAGGCAGGAGGCCTAGGAGACCTGGAAAGCTCACTAGCGTGAAGGCCCTGCGTGGACTACGTTTTCACGGGAAATGCTGCACGCCCAAGCTTGTGCATGCAGTCCCTGGGCCTCACTATGAGCCTGCCCGGCACAGTCGTGTTCCCTTTAGCACTGGCGCCTTGGCGATGCCTCCTGCAAGGACAGGCAAGCACCGTGTTGCTCTCAGGAGAGCGCCCTTTTCCTAACCACGGGGGCACTCCAGCACTGAAGACTGACAGCAGCCCTCTGCTTTCCGGCAGCTTTGAGGCTGGGGCTGCCCTTTGTTGCCGAGAATTGCCACTGTTCGCAGAGCTTCCGAATCCGAAACTTCAAAACTGCCCTAGTGCGTTTAGTTGCCGGCGAGCGAAAAGAGACCGAAGGAGCACTCTGGCACTTCCCCGGTTTCATCTCCAAGCAGGGAGTTGTGCAGTGTGTGAGGAGTCTACGGGACTTCAGGCTCCAGGAAGGTTACGTGTCCTCGCGCCGTCTCTAAGCGTAGGAGAGTTCAGGGGAAGCTCTACCTCTTCGAGACAGCATGTCATGGCTAGTCTCTGCGTGGCCTAGAGAAAGGGCGGGTAAGTCAAAGGGTACCCGGAACGGACACCAGGAAAAGAGTGTTTTCCTTGCAGCCCACGCTCTGCACTGCGTGCCCCTGGCATGGCACCGAAGGCCTGCGAGAGCTGTGTTCCGGAGGTCGCTTGAATGCTTGGGCCAGCTAGCTAGCTGGAGCAAAAGGAGAAGGTTCCCTTTCACTCTGCTTTCAAAGCGGTGACCCGGAGGCACTCGAGAGCCTAATGCTGCGCAGTCGCCCAGAATGGGGGATCCTGTGCGCAGCGTTCCTCTATGGGGCACGGGGAGGAGGAAAAGCACACTGGAGCTCCTGCCCCCACCTGCCCCAGAGTCAGTGCACAGCCCCTGCACTCCTCAATGCGTGGACGGGCTAGCTGAAGGATACTTGGAACCCTGTGGAGGGCTCTAGCTTTCCCTTTGGCCATGAGGGCTCTGGGATGCCTCCTGCAGGGCACAGGACACGTTCCCTTTCTCTAGGAACCCTCTCTCGTCGCTCCACACAGGCCTTCCAGAAGTGAAGCCCACACAGGCAGCCACACTCTCCCGCAGGAGACTTGGACGCTGCACGTAGCCTGCTCTCCAGCGGGGGAAAGAGGGCTTTCTTTGCTCACTAGGTCACCGGTATCAGAGTGGCGCCCTGCAGAGTCCGGGTAGTTTCTGACAGAGGCCAAGAGTCTCAAGCGGCACCCTGCCCGTCCCTGTTAAGACGCCGTACCAGGGCAATTCTGCATGGGACGGGGAGACTAGCGTGACGTACTTAGTGCCTTGGGCTAGGCCTCGCCGTCCGTACGCCTTGCCGAAAGCTAGTGGGTGCTTCAGGGGAGCAGTGTGCCTTGGCCAGGCTGCTTCGAAAGGCAACTGTCTGCTTGGCGTAGGGAGACAGCAAGCAAGGGCTCCCATTCGAAAGCCCACCGAGAGGGTTGCTTCATTGCCGCCCAGGTTCAGCGCTGGCAACCACTGGCCGTACACCTCAAAGACCTGCCGGACCTGTGCTCGGGCGGCCGTTAGCAAGCTCGGACGTCTAGCTCTGCCACGAAGGAAGCAGTGTGTCGCCTTTCTCTCCGCCTTACGAGCTGCCATCCGGAGGCCCAAGGTCCCTGGACGTTGTGAAGTCGCCCTTGGAAGAGACGTTCGCGCTGCAGTCTTCCTCCACGGGAGGGGCCTAGGAGGCAGGAGGCCTAGGAGACCTGGAAAGCTCACTAGCGTGAAGGCCCTGCGTGGACTACGTTTTCACGGGAAATGCTGCACGCCCAAGCTTGTGCATGCAGTCCCTGGGCCTCACTATGAGCCTGCCCGGCACAGTCGTGTTCCCTTTAGCACTGGCGCCTTGGCGATGCCTCCTGCAAGGACAGGCAAGCACCGTGTTGCTCTCAGGAGAGCGCCCTTTTCCTAACCACGGGGGCACTCCAGCACTGAAGACTGACAGCAGCCCTCTGCTTTCCGGCAGCTTTGAGGCTGGGGCTGCCCTTTGTTGCCGAGAATTGCCACTGTTCGCAGAGCTTCCGAATCCGAAACTTCAAAACTGCCCTAGTGCGTTTAGTTGCCGGCGAGCGAAAAGAGACCGAAGGAGCACTCTGGCACTTCCCCGGTTTCATCTCCAAGCAGGGAGTTGTGCAGTGTGTGAGGAGTCTACGGGACTTCAGGCTCCAGGAAGGTTACGTGTCCTCGCGCCGTCTCTAAGCGTAGGAGAGTTCAGGGGAAGCTCTACCTCTTCGAGACAGCATGTCATGGCTAGTCTCTGCGTGGCCTAGAGAAAGGGCGGGTAAGTCAAAGGGTACCCGGAACGGACACCAGGAAAAGAGTGTTTTCCTTGCAGCCCACGCTCTGCACTGCGTGCCCCTGGCATGGCACCGAAGGCCTGCGAGAGCTGTGTTCCGGAGGTCGCTTGAATGCTTGGGCCAGCTAGCTAGCTGGAGCAAAAGGAGAAGGTTCCCTTTCACTCTGCTTTCAAAGCGGTGACCCGGAGGCACTCGAGAGCCTAATGCTGCGCAGTCGCCCAGAATGGGGGATCCTGTGCGCAGCGTTCCTCTATGGGGCACGGGGAGGAGGAAAAGCACACTGGAGCTCCTGCCCCCACCTGCCCCAGAGTCAGTGCACAGCCCCTGCACTCCTCAATGCGTGGACGGGCTAGCTGAAGGATACTTGGAACCCTGTGGAGGGCTCTAGCTTTCCCTTTGGCCATGAGGGCTCTGGGATGCCTCCTGCAGGGCACAGGACACGTTCCCTTTCTCTAGGAACCCTCTCTCGTCGCTCCACACAGGCCTTCCAGAAGTGAAGCCCACACAGGCAGCCACACTCTCCCGCAGGAAACTTGGACGCTGCACGTAGCCTGCTCTCCAGCGGGGGAAAGAGGGCTTTCTTTGCTCACTAGGTCACCGGTATCAGAGTGGCGCCCTGCAGAGTCCGGGTAGTTTCTGACAGAGGCCAAGAGTCTCAAGCGGCACCCTGCCCGTCCCTGTTAAGACGCCGTACCAGGGCAATTCTGCATGGGACGGGGAGACTAGCGTGACGTACTTAGTGCCTTGGGCTAGGCCTCGCCGTCCGTACGCCTTGCCGAAAGCTAGTGGGTGCTTCAGGGGAGCAGTGTGCCTTGGCCAGGCTGCTTCGAAAGGCAACTGTCTGCTTGGCGTAGGGAGACAGCAAGCAAGGGCTCCCATTCGAAAGCCCACCGAGAGGGTTGCTTCATTGCCGCCCAGGTTCAGCGCTGGCAACCACTGGCCGTACACCTCAAAGACCTGCCGGACCTGTGCTCGGGCGGCCGTTAGCAAGCTCGGACGTCTAGCTCTGCCACGAAGGAAGCAGTGTGTCGCCTTTCTCTCCGCCTTACGAGCTGCCATCCGGAGGCCCAAGGTCCCTGGACGTTGTGAAGTCGCCCTTGGAAGAGACGTTCGCGCTGCAGTCTTCCTCCACGGGAGGGGCCTAGGAGGCAGGAGGCCTAGGAGACCTGGAAAGCTCACTAGCGTGAAGGCCCTGCGTGGACTACGTTTTCACGGGAAATGCTGCACGCCCAAGCTTGTGCATGCAGTCCCTGGGCCTCACTATGAGCCTGCCCGGCACAGTCGTGTTCCCTTTAGCACTGGCGCCTTGGCGATGCCTCCTGCAAGGACAGGCAAGCACCGTGTTGCTCTCAGGAGAGCGCCCTTTTCCTAACCACGGGGGCACTCCAGCACTGAAGACTGACAGCAGCCCTCTGCTTTCCGGCAGCTTTGAGGCTGGGGCTGCCCTTTGTTGCCGAGAATTGCCACTGTTCGCAGAGCTTCCGAATCCGAAACTTCAAAACTGCCCTAGTGCGTTTAGTTGCCGGCGAGCGAAAAGAGACCGAAGGAGCACTCTGGCACTTCCCCGGTTTCATCTCCAAGCAGGGAGTTGTGCAGTGTGTGAGGAGTCTACGGGACTTCAGGCTCCAGGAAGGTTACGTGTCCTCGCGCCGTCTCTAAGCGTAGGAGAGTTCAGGGGAAGCTCTACCTCTTCGAGACAGCATGTCATGGCTAGTCTCTGCGTGGCCTAGAGAAAGGGCGGGTAAGTCAAAGGGTACCCGGAACGGACACCAGGAAAAGAGTGTTTTCCTTGCAGCCCACGCTCTGCACTGCGTGCCCCTGGCATGGCACCGAAGGCCTGCGAGAGCTGTGTTCCGGAGGTCGCTTGAATGCTTGGGCCAGCTAGCTAGCTGGAGCAAAAGGAGAAGGTTCCCTTTCACTCTGCTTTCAAAGCGGTGACCCGGAGGCACTCGAGAGCCTAATGCTGCGCAGTCGCCCAGAATGGGGGATCCTGTGCGCAGCGTTCCTCTATGGGGCACGGGGAGGAGGAAAAGCACACTGGAGCTCCTGCCCCCACCTGCCCCAGAGTCAGTGCACAGCCCCTGCACTCCTCAATGCGTGGACGGGCTAGCTGAAGGATACTTGGAACCCTGTGGAGGGCTCTAGCTTTCCCTTTGGCCATGAGGGCTCTGGGATGCCTCCTGCAGGGCACAGGACACGTTCCCTTTCTCTAGGAACCCTCTCTCGTCGCTCCACACAGGCCTTCCAGAAGTGAAGCCCACACAGGCAGCCACACTCTCCCGCAGGAAACTTGGACGCTGCACGTAGCCTGCTCTCCAGCGGGGGAAAGAGGGCTTTCTTTGCTCACTAGGTCACCGGTATCAGAGTGGCGCCCTGCAGAGTCCGGGTAGTTTCTGACAGAGGCCAAGAGTCTCAAGCGGCACCCTGCCCGTCCCTGTTAAGACGCCGTACCAGGGCAATTCTGCATGGGACGGGGAGACTAGCGTGACGTACTTAGTGCCTTGGGCTAGGCCTCGCCGTCCGTACGCCTTGCCGAAAGCTAGTGGGTGCTTCAGGGGAGCAGTGTGCCTTGGCCAGGCTGCTTCGAAAGGCAACTGTCTGCTTGGCGTAGGGAGACAGCAAGCAAGGGCTCCCATTCGAAAGCCCACCGAGAGGGTTGCTTCATTGCCGCCCAGGTTCAGCGCTGGCAACCACTGGCCGTACACCTCAAAGACCTGCCGGACCTGTGCTCGGGCGGCCGTTAGCAAGCTCGGACGTCTAGCTCTGCCACGAAGGAAGCAGTGTGTCGCCTTTCTCTCCGCCTTACGAGCTGCCATCCGGAGGCCCAAGGTCCCTGGACGTTGTGAAGTCGCCCTTGGAAGAGACGTTCGCGCTGCAGTCTTCCTCCACGGGAGGGGCCTAGGAGGCAGGAGGCCTAGGAGACCTGGAAAGCTCACTAGCGTGAAGGCCCTGCGTGGACTACGTTTTCACGGGAAATGCTGCACGCCCAAGCTTGTGCATGCGGTCCCTGGGCCTCACTATGAGCCTGCCCGGCACAGTCGTGTTCCCTTTAGCACTGGCGCCTTGGCGATGCCTCCTGCAAGGACAGGCAAGCACCGTGTTGCTCTCAGGAGAGCGCCCTTTTCCTAACCACGGGGGCACTCCAGCACTGAAGACTGACAGCAGCCCTCTGCTTTCCGGCAGCTTTGAGGCTGGGGCTGCCCTTTGTTGCCGAGAATTGCCACTGTTCGCAGAGCTTCCGAATCCGAAACTTCAAAACTGCCCTAGTGCGTTTAGTTGCCGGCGAGCGAAAAGAGACCGAAGGAGCACTCTGGCACTTCCCCGGTTTCATCTCCAAGCAGGGAGTTGTGCAGTGTGTGAGGAGTCTACGGGACTTCAGGCTCCAGGAAGGTTACGTGTCCTCGCGCCGTCTCTAAGCGTAGGAGAGTTCAGGGGAAGCTCTACCTCTTCGAGACAGCATGTCATGGCTAGTCTCTGCGTGGCCTAGAGAAAGGGCGGGTAAGTCAAAGGGTACCCGGAACGGACACCAGGAAAAGAGTGTTTTCCTTGCAGCCCACGCTCTGCACTGCGTGCCCCTGGCATGGCACCGAAGGCCTGCGAGAGCTGTGTTCCGGAGGTCGCTTGAATGCTTGGGCCAGCTAGCTAGCTGGAGCAAAAGGAGAAGGTTCCCTTTCACTCTGCTTTCAAAGCGGTGACCCGGAGGCACTCGAGAGCCTAATGCTGCGCAGTCGCCCAGAATGGGGGATCCTGTGCGCAGCGTTCCTCTATGGGGCACGGGGAGGAGGAAAAGCACACTGGAGCTCCTGCC